>NC_137812.1:61216812-61454312 GCF_963921795.1 Nannobrachium achirus
TACATGTGCTGAAGGTCAGAACAATAACGTCTCTTTTCCTGTGGTGTAAAAAGTACCCAATTGTTTTACTTAAGTAGCAATAACGCAATGTAGAAACACTCCGATACAAGCAAAAGCCCGGAATTTAAACTTTACTTGAGTAAAAGTACAAAAGTATTGTCATCAAAATGTAAAAGTACTCATTATGCAGAATGTCCCGTTTCAAGTTTTCAAAGACATCTTTTGAAAATAGCCAAATATAACTGTAGTGAGTTAAAGTACAATATTTGCCTCTGAGCTGTAGTGGAGTAGAAGTAAAAGTACTGAAATTGAAAATATTCAAGTAAAGTACAAAACAAAATAAATATTTTCCGGTAAGTACAGTACTTGAGTAAATGTACACCACTGCTCATTTCCATACAACGTTATGCACCTGTGATGTCTGACCTGCGACACGGCAGTCACTATTGATCTACTACGGCTTTTCCTTTGCTTTTCTCTGTAATATCATATTGATTGATGTTGCTATTGTTGTGTATTGTGGGGGGTTTTGGGGCTCTCTGTGCCCACGGAAACAAATGTAAAAGTCCAGTCCTTTGTCCATCAATAGTTGGTTTTATTGAAGAGACGGGGAGTTCAGGTTAGACAGATGTAGCTTCCATGGTGAACCCTCCAACAGCTGACTACAACAGACCAAAGTGTGGAGATTTGGGCTAGCTTTTATACCAAGTGTCTATGCACATGCCTGCATCTTCTAAGTTTGTGCATGAGGTGTGTGCGTTAACTCAAACATGACCATATAGGGATGAGAGAGCTATACCAGGGTGTGCGTGTGTCCTGTTCTCCAGGGAGTAGGGGCCCAGTGTGTGCGTGTGTGTGTGTGTGCACACACTCTGGATGAAATCCAGATGTCCCGACTCCCTTCACATGTTTATCCATTGAGGCCCAGGTCGACCTTCACCCTGCACTCCTAGTGGAATGTCTGGCCTCGCCCTGTACAGACTGTTTTTGTTTGTGTACAAATGTATTATCATACATATAATAATGTATAATAATTTACTTCACTATTTCTGCTATTGTATATACAGTACATACAAAGTATCTGTAAACATGGTTTGCTCATTTTTACACCCAAACATTATTCATACTGTACATGGCTGAGATAGAATACGTAACTTTAATACTTGGTAGGCTACCCTAAAATAAACTCCAAATTACATAAATTCTGTATGTTTTGATTGACACTAGATATTATAATAATCAATAATACATTTTCTTCTCATTGATATACTCATTCACATACTGTATTTAATTTGTGAACAAATGCATTTCTAGAGAGCTGCAGTATGCAGAAGAAGGGCAACATTAACAATGATGAGCGTTCTGCAAAGGCCTGTGAGACTGCAGTGGGCAGTAGCATAGATTTTGGTAAGTGTCCCTGTTAGCGTGTGTGTGTGTGTGTGTGTGTGTGTGTGTGTGCACGTGTGTGTGTGTGTGTGTGTGTGTGTGTGTGTGTGTGTGTGCGCACGTGTGTGTGTGTGTGTGCGCGTGTGTGTGTGCGTGCGTGCGTGCGCGTGCGTGCGTGTGTGTGTGTGTGCGCGCGCGCATGCGTGCGTGCATGTGTGCGTGCGTGAGTGCTTGCGGGCATGTGTTTGTTTTTCTGTCTGAGAGAGTCCTTGCAGGGCCGGCGGCAGCCCACAATGGCTGAGGGTGCTATGCTTTAAGTGAAGGATACTCAACTCAAATCGGCCAGGTGAAAACAAAAGGCTAAATTTGCATACCAAGGGAGTGTGTGCCAAACCGGTTGTGGCCAGCCAATGCTGATCTACTGTATTATAATGTAAATTTCGGGAATTACTGAGAGGTGGGGGTGCTCCCTGGCCAAAATGAGGGTGCAAAGCAGGCCTCAGCACCCTCGTAGAACCGGCCCTGAGTCCTTGTACAGTAAACTGCTCTAACAGTGTGCAACCTGTCTGCCCTCAGTGTACAAAGCGAGACTGGAACAATTTGAAGATGCTAAATCCACGGACATTTACCACATGCGCATAGAAAACGTCTACAAGCCAGGTAGATATGCCTCTCTCTTATAGGTTGATCTATTTTAATTGACTCAATATAACATTTGCCTTCATTTCATGTCCCCGGCCAAATTTGTTAATATAGCATCAAAATGTAACCACTTTAAACTTATACAATGTCTATTTGAAAATAGTCTACAAGCTCACAGCGTGTCATGAATCATGATGCGACGTGTTGTGAATCTGAGAGTGGGAATTAATGTGGAAAATATTCACACACACACATAATTTGACAATATATGAAAAATAGTCAGGAATTTACCTCCTTGACTTACTGGCAGTGTGCACAAGAAATGTGTTGGCTGATTAGTCCAGTGGTTTGCGGACACACAGGCACACAGACAGACAAACGAGGTGTCAGACCGTCTGGCATAGTGTGTCAAAGAGATTCAAAGTATGAGTGTTTTTAGTACTGGAGTAGGTACTGTACGCTATTATTCCTACCGTAGGAGACGCCGTTTGAAGGAGCGCTCGTTTTATGGTTAGATGTCACAGTTGCTGTCCACGACATTGCAAGCGGCGCGAAGGCCAGCGGACCTTGGTCCTGCTCTCACTACGGCTTCGAGTTACGAAGCCGTAGTGAATGCAATCGTTATATTTATGCCCAGGCCATAAGGCCTGGGCAAGCCCACGATAAACGCATTCACACCCGCCCGCGCAGTCCAAGTGACTACAGCCGAGCGCTCCAGACCTCCGCTCCAGCCAATCACAAGCAGCGCCTTCTAATTTATGTAACCGCGTCTCCTATGGTAGGAATACTCGCGTACAGTACATGGTACATCCTGTCTGACCTAAAGTGTGTCCTGTCTGATTGCAGCTTATAGGGTTACACTCTACTGCTCACATGGTTATAAAAGCTAACACAACTCATTGTAGCACCCATCTGTTATTGACAGCAAACTCATCTGCCTTATGGTGGTGCTTTTTATATCAGCATTCAAACTGGAGCTTTTAATGATATTTGAAAGCATCAGAAAGTTTCAGTTTCTATTTCTATTTCAGTTTCTATTCTTATTTCCATTTTAGTTCTGTACTAGCCTTTCTATTTCACATTTTAACACCCACATCTTAACATTCTGTATACGGTTGATCTATCCATTTGTACAGAGTTAAATTAACTCTGAGGAATGTACAGTGTTAAGGGAAGGGTTTTATTCTATACGCTCTATTGAATTCTTGTATATTCATGCATGCATTTCATTCACTCTTTACTTTATATTCATGTTACAGGAACTGATATGACCGCAGAAGGGCAGCTCCGTGCATTTCTAAGTTTCCAACACTGCAGAGAGTCTTTGGGATTGACAAAAGATAAGACCTATCTGATCATGGGCACATCAACCGATATGTACAGAAACGATAACGACCCAGGGTGAGTATGCTGTATGTTGCAGCTGTTGTTGTTTTTAAATAGTTTTCATTAAACATTTTTACTTTCATACTACCGTATATACTGTGTGAGTTATCTTACTTTTTACTTTCTATTTCCCCACATTTGTTCTGTTCCCCAATTATTTGGCTGTTGTTTCTGTTCATGTCACAATACTGAAAAATAAATTGTATGTGAATTATGTCCACTGTAGAATTATGTTTATCAGAACTACAACGATGATCACAAAATGTATTTTCCTCTCTTTTGTCCGTAGGTACCAGTATCTGCTGGGTGAGAGGACATGGATAGAGCATTGGCCCTCTCCAACAGAATGTCAGGATTCTGAATCCAGACCTGTCTGTTTGGGCTTGCATAAACTGGTGAACTACTTAACATACATTGGATGTCCAGATTAGTTCAAAGCAATATGTTTTCCTTTCCTGACTGGCACATTTTCACTGCTATAAGGGAAGTTACATGTAAGCTGCTCGTTTTGGGTGCAAAACATGTCCCGATGTTTCATTCACATCTTCATTAAACTGTGTTGGCCCCTCATCACATGGTCTGTCTCATACTGTATCCCCTCATCACATGGTCTGTCTCATACTGTATCCCCTCATCACATGGTCTGTCTCATACTGTATCTCCTCATCACATGGTCTGTCTCATACTGTATCTCCTCATCACATGGTCTGTCTCATACTGTATCTCCTCATCACATGGTCTGTCTCATACTGTATCTCCTCATCACATGGTCTGTCTCATACTGTATCTCATCACATGGTCTGTCTCATATACTGTATCTTCTTGAAATGGGTACTGAGTATGCTCTGACTAGTTCTCCTTTAACAACTTGGGCCCCAGCATGTCTATTCTGATTGGGAGGAATGTTCACAAAAAATAGCAGATCTACAGGGCAGGGTGGCTGTTAGTGGTTAAGGGCCATGCCTTACCCCTTATCCCTAAACTCTTTTGCCATTTCTTACTATTTTGAAAAACATTTTAAATATTTCAAATAGCTGATCTACAAGCTCACAAGGTTTCAATTTAGATTGGCTATTTGAAGTATTTTAAAATGTTTTTCAAAATAAAGAAGTAAAAAGAATAAGGCAAAAAAGTGGGGGTAAGGCATGGATGAAGATATAGCTGTAAGTGTCCTGGTCAGGGTGCGGGAGTCCGAATATGTACCATATATGGTTTTAATTAATATTCATAGAAAAGTGTCTGATGTGAATTAAATCTTCATTATACTTGGGAGATTTTGTGTAACATGGAAATGAAAACAACAACCATTCCATCCAAGTACATTGGAACCTTACAAGAATAGATATTGTAGCATTGCGTCGGTACATTCACGGCATGGGAGTCTTAAACGCCACAGCTGTAATCAGCTGTCAGTCTGCTGAATGCTTACAATGAAAGCCGTGCTTTTCTACACACCAAAAATCACAGCTCATTCCTTCAGGCGGTACGTTTAAACATGGCCCCTCCCACACTGGATCTCTGCTTCAACCAACATGAAAGTCATGACAAGAGTATCTGGGGACCTGCTGACTGCTGTACAAGTTGTGTTCATAAATGAGTTGTGACATCCACTCTCATCGTCAGGCGGAAATTCTGGAAAAAGGCCTTCTATAAGCAGGTTAGAGGCATTTGGGGGTAAAAGTGGGGAATCAGGCCATTTTACATAATTCAAGGGTGCAGAATCTGAAAAGCCTGGTTCCAAATCAAAATTTTGAGTTTTTGACCTTCTAATTTGCATAACAAAGTGGCTGCCGAATTGTACATTTTCAACTATTTATTCAAGCAATATTTCTCTTTCAAAAAACCTTTCATCATTTTATCATATAATCAGGGTCCAGGACAGTTTTTGAGTTGCTTGATTCAGTTTAGATTTAGATATTTGATATTCATTTTATCAGACACGCCCCCTTCCTCTACAAACCCATTGTAACTTCAAACTCCATTTTAACCATTATAGATTTAATGAAAACACCCGTCCTTTTTTTCTGGTGACTCCTGACGCCCTCCTAATATGTGGGCAGGTCGTGTTCTTTCGATAACTCCTTTCATTTATTTTTAATTATTTCTTTTTTGTATTTATTTATTTTAATTTTCCCAAATAATTATTAAAAAGAAACTAAAAAAGTTATCGAAAAAACACTGCCTGTTTTTGTATTAGGAGGGCATCAGGAGTCACCAGAGAAAAGGATGGGTGTTTTCATTGAATCTATCATGGTTAAATGTTTTTGAATTTAAGTGAAATATCCCTTTTAAATAAAAATAAAATAAACCATGATAGATTCAATGAAAACACCCATCCTTTTTTCTGGTGACTCCTGATGCCCTTCTAATAGACGAACAGGCAGTGTTCTTTCGATAACCTTTTTAGTTTATTTTCTATAATTATTTGGGGAAATGAAAAAAAAATACAATTAAGAAATTATTAAAAATAAATGAAAAATGTTATTGACAAAACACAACCTGCTCACGTATTAGGAGGATGTCAGGAGTCACCAGAAAAAAGGACGGGTGTTTTCATTAAATCTATCATGGTTAAAATGGAGTTTGAAGTTACAATGGGTTTGTATAGGAAGGGGGCGTGTCTGATAAAATGAATATCAAATATCTAAATCTAAACTGAATCAAACAACTCAAAAACTGTCCTGGGTGTTCCCAAAAGCTTGATTAGACGATAAAATTACTAAAGGTTTTTTGAAAGTGAAATATCCCTTGAAGAAATAGTTTAAAATTGACAATTCTGCAGCAATTTTGTTATGCAAATTAGAAGGTCAAAAACTAAAAATTTTGCTTGGGACTGGTTCCCAACTTTTACCCCAAAATGCCTCTAACAATCATATTTTTCAGAAATCCCACTAGACTATCATCTTCCCCTGTTGGTCTGAGCTCTGAATCTGTCACTGTCCATGGTGCTGAAGCTCTGCAGCTATGTGTCATTCCAAGTCAAGAATCACTCAAACCTGGTGGATGCTTGCTAATGTTTTGAGTTGGTGGAAGTGTTTATTGTCTCCACCAGCCGAAAGGCATGGGGAGAGTATGTTTTCGCCTCAGTCCATGTGTCCGTGCGTACGTGCGTCCGTCCATCTGTTACCAGCTAATCTCCGGCGCCGTTGGCCCGGTCGCTGCCAAACTGCACATACACACTCCCTGGATACCACTTCAGAACCTCTGTCCCAAATTACTCACATGCACATGTTCTAGTGCCACCAGGAGGCCAATTTTTGCTAACTTTTGCCAGTAGCCTACAGATTTTGTCCAAAAATCACGCAAATCAGTAGACAGTATCTCTACAGTCATGTGATCAAAATGGATCCGTCCGATTATCCATATTCCATCCTGATTGGCTAAACATGGCTTCCAAAGTTTGCAGGATTGGTCCGTTTTGAATAAAATGCCTGACATCATGAACGCATTGTGCGATTTTGGTGAAATTGTGCACATTCCCAATAGGTTGGGGAATAAATGCTACTTAAAAAAAATAAATCAGCCTCATGGTGGCGCTATAATAGGCTGATTTGTGTTTTTACCTATAACTCCACCGTGTACAACTTTGTATGTGCACTCCCTAGAGGCCAAGGAAAAACCTTTGCCCTGCATTATTCATATTATATGCCTTTTATAGCGCCACCAGGAGGCCTACTTATGTAAAACAAATTGTTTTCCTATTATTCCTTGAGCTTTTATCCAAAAAGTCATGCAAATCAGTACACAGTATCTCTATAGTCATGTGATCAAGACTAATCTGTCCGATATTTCATATTCCATCCTAATTGGCTAACATTGGCTTCCAAAGTTTGCAAGATTGGTAAATTTTTAACAAAATTACTGAAATCATGATTGCAGCTTGTGATTACAGAGGTATTCTGCTAGGTCAAGGAACAAATGACACCCTTTTCACATTGGCCTGTTATAGCGCCACCAGCAGGTTGATTTTTGCCAAACAATTTTTTGGAACAAAATGCCTCAAATCATGCAGCGTGCCGTCAAAGTCCAAAGAAGACATGGCACCCTTTTCACATTTAGCGCCACCAGGACCTACCTTACCGGGTGGAGACCTGTGCTCGGAAGAGCATTTGGTGCATTTGTGCCTTATACTGTAAAAGCCAGATCTGCTCCCATCCTTTTTATTCGGATCTTGGGTTCACATCTGCATTCTTACAATAGTAAAGACACAAGAGAAAAACACATAAAGCAAAGCAGAGGCCAGAGTAGAATGAATGTCAAAATTTGAAAAAAAAAAAATTTGAGTAAAGGGGAGAGGGTTCATTTGTCACTCATTCATACAGAACAATGTTGCCTGGACATGTTTCGCAAGACGAAAATAAATAAAAGAAAAATAAAGATAAAGTTGGTACTAGCACAGGTAAAAAGAAAAAGAAAAACACTTCATCAGAGATAAAGTTCACAGAACCTTCACTAGAAGAGCAGGTGGATAGACTGAGGAGAATGAAGTGGAGCAAACAGAAAAACTGTGATTTGGGATTAGCACTGCACAAGCTTGTGTCTAAATATATCCATCGCCCAATCCAATTCCATTTCATCTTTTGGAATGCTATTTATGAGATTGTGTTTAGTTTTCCAGATGTAGACAAGGTTCTGCTATTTCACTTTAACCATCTGTGAGGTAATAAACACACAGTAAGGGTCGCCACGGCCCGAGGGCCGGCCGCACTTTGGCACTCGCCCTCTCTCTAAACACAACCCCTGTCCTATTACATCATTAGTGAACGAGCTGGCACTCATGAGTTTATATTTGTGCCACACTTTCATAATGCAATATATTTAATACTCATTTAAAACTGAAAGGAAATATTTGAAGTCACTCTGGGGAATTGCATGATAAATGTCATAGCTGAATGTAAACTTGAAGGTGCATAATGGGAAGACATATTCCCTGAGGGAACATACATAGAACCCATTGTGAGGGTACAGAGAGGTAGTCGATAAAAGCTACTTCTGATTAATTCTTCTACAAAATAAGAATAAGATTGTAGTTGATACTTTACAAGGTCACTGTTCAAATACAACCACACATTTAAGAGCTTACAGACCTTTTGCTAAAGGTTATGTTTGCTGACTGGAAAACGAAACTATAGCGTTTAGTTTGCAGTTTCTCAATTGTTTACTCATTTAAGACCCTTGCACACACTGTTTTATTTACACGAAACAATGGATGACAAACAAACAAACCCAAATTCTCCATGACCTCTAACTCTACAATTGCAAAGTGACAGCATGGTGCTTCATTTTTGCAATTGAACCCAGTTTGTAAGTGTCGGTGACACTTGTTTCTTTTAACTTCAATTATTGCTTTAATTTAGAGTTATTTTGTTCTTGTATTATTTTCTTTGATTATTTGGTTTACTTTATTTTGATTTTGGTTTACTTCATTTTGGTATTTCCTGTTTTATTTTGGAACTTCCTGTTCTGTGCTATATAACTGATGCCCGCTAGCTTCACTCAGGACACACAAATGCAAAGCTAAAGTGAGACAGGTGGTAGCAGTGGCAGAGCATGTGTTTTGAAGACAACATGGCAAAGGTATGAAATGTTTGTACATTTATACTCATTGGTTCAATGTTATAATTGGAAGCAGTTTGAAGTAATATTGATGCAGCCTCATTGAAATGGTTTATTGTCAGTGCCTGCCGGTTTTCATCATCCTCCCCTGTTGGTTTGAGCTCTGAATCTGTCACTCTCCATGGTGCTGAAGCTCTGCAGCTTCATGTCATTCCAAGTCAAGAATCAAGTCAAACCTGGTGAATACTTGCTAATGTTTTGAAGTTGATTCCTTAGTTTTCAGCCTTCTCGCTGCCTAGTCAAAATTCAGTAGTATCATTCAGTCCCTTTACCGTTTGGTGGAAGTGTTTATTATTTTCTCTGTGCATTTGTGCAAAGACTTATACTGTAAAAGCCAGATCTGCTCTCATCCTTTCTATTCTGATCTTGGGTGCACATCTCCATTGTTACAATAGTAAAGACACAAGAGAAAAACACACAAAGCAAAGCAGAGGAGAAGAATGAATGATGATGATGATCTCTAGCTTGATTGAATGTATTGAAATTCTGATTTCAATATTATTACTCTTACTCATTTAAATATGCCTATCTAGCAATGATGCATATTGGGTATGAATGTAATGTTTAATTGATAAAAAATAAAACTAAGAACAACAAGCAGGAAATGGTTCTGCACAGGAAATATATTCATTAAACCACACAAACTCATGCATAAGCTTGTGTCTAAATACATCCACCACCCAATTGCTTCTTTGCATTTCCATTTCATCTTTTGGGATGCTATTTATGAGATTATGTTTAGTTTTCCAGATTGTAGACAAGGTTCTGCTATTTAACTTTAACCATCTGAAGTAATAAACACAACCCCTGTGTATTACATCGTTAGAATTAGTGAACAAGCTGGCACTAATGAGTTTATATCTGTGACACACTTTCATAATGCAATATATTTGATAATCATTTAGAACTGAAATGAAATATCAGGAATTGCTTGATAAATGTAGCTGGATGTAAACTAAAAGAAGGTGCATAATCGGAAGATATATTCCCTGAGGGAACATAGGCCTACTGCTGAGGTAAGATAGAAACCATTATATTCCATGAAGGTTGATACTTTACAAGGTCACTGTTCAAATGCAACCACAAATATAAGAGCTTACAGACCTTTTGCTAAAGGTTATTGTGGTAAAGACTGAATGCCTTTCCCACTTTACTTTGACCTTGTCCATTATGTCTCACCATTTTACTGTTTAGCCGTATGGTCAACAAACAGTTTGATTGCTACAATGCTAGCTACGTGTGCATTCAGAGTGTAACATAACATATTGACCCTTGGTGTTGTTAATATTCAGTACATTTTCATTCAGTTCATAAAATAATGACACAATAGCTGGTTAAAACATTTATTTATTTACTCAACAGATTATTCTATGACAAACTTCTTCTTACTTCCTGTTGGTCAGCCAAATAAATCACAGGTGTTTCCTTACCTCAATTTATAGGGAGGAGACTGATTGGGGCAGACCATTTGGCAGGGGGAATGATTTGATGGTTTATTCATGGGAGTAGTACTATGAATACTTGCACGCTTACTTAATTAGTGGCCAAGGCCACGAAGTGGCAAATGGCCACTCATTGATATTGGACTTTCCCATTATTATTCTTCCGCCACTTTTTCTCTAGCGGCTAGACCGTGCAGTCGCTTTTTACGAAACTCGGCAGTATGGCAGAGGACTATGCCAAACGGCTAAAACGCGAAGCTCGCAACAATCGGCCAAAGGGTGGCGCTGTAGGAAGCCTTCGAAAGTGCAAACTTTGAACTGGTGTAGCTCATGCCCTGTTTCAGGTACAGCAATGAAACCTGTATACACTTATGCGTCTCCTCATGCCGAACAACTTTTACGCTCTGACTTTTGACCTCTGACCTTTACCTCTCCCACAATTTTGAATTATATGAAAAACAGTCAAAATCTATCTCCTCCTGGGATTTTCGCGTAACGTGCGCGAAACTTTTTTTACATGAACTTTGGACCAACACGGTCATCGCACAGCGGCCGGATTTTCTTTAAAGCGAAACATTATTTTTTAATAATTCACTGTATAATGCAGTTTCATGCAAATTATTCTTCTGCCTCTAAATCATACATGCAAAGTGACACGTTCATGGCAGTATGGCAGAGGACTATGCCAAACGGCTAAAACGCGAAGCTCGCAACAATCGGCCAAAGGGTGGCGCTGTAGGAAGCCTTCGAAAGTGCAAACTTTGAACTGGTGTAGCTCATGCCCTGTTTCAGGTACAGCAATGAAACCTGTATACACGTATGCGTCTCCTCATGCCGAACAACTTTTACGCTCTGACTTTTGACCTCTGACCTTTACCTCTCCCACAATTTTGAATTATATGAAAAACAGTCAAAATCTATCTCCTCCTGGGATTTTCGCGTAACGTGCGCGAAACTTTTTTTACATGAACTTTGGACCAACACGGTCATCGCACAGCGGCCGGATTTTCTTTAAAGCGAAACATTATTTTTTAATAATTCACTCAATGTTGCAGTTTTATGCAAATTATTCTTCTGCCTCTAAATCATACATGCAAAGTGACACGTTCATAGCATTTGGCAAATATGTAGAGGGTTAGTCCAAATATCACTGAAAGCAATCTTACTCCAATTGGCCAAAGGGGGGCGCTATACGAAGCGTTTGAAAACTCAAACTTTAAAGGGGCATAAGTCATGCCTCGTTTTGTTTGAAGACATGCAACTTGCTTACACGCGTGCCTTGACTCAAGCGGAAGACATCTGTGTCTTTGTTAAGTAAGCTCCGCCCTTAGATTTTCCGCAATTTTGAGCAGTTTGTAAAACACTTAAACCCGCTTTTATTCCGTAACTTTCGCGTCACGTGCACGGAACTGTTTTTACATGAACTTTGGACCAATATCTAAAGATCTGTCAGATCGTTTTTTTTTATTGAAACGTGCTTTTTTAATAATTCAATCAACATTGCAAGTCTTATGCAAATTATTCTTCTGCCTCTAAAACATACATGCAAAGTAAAATTTCATGATGAACTACTATAGAGGGTTAGTCCAAATATCACTGAAACCAATCTTACCCCAATTGGCCAAAGGGGGGCGCTATATCATTTTGAAAGAAGGCATCAAGTACATTACATGAAACTTTTTTTTTTCTTTTCTTTTTTTTTAAAATGACAGGTCCATTATGTGTGACTGCCGTAGTGTAGTGGTCAGTGCCTGTGCCTGATATTCGGATGGTTGTGAGTTTGAACCTCACGTTGGGTAGAGTTGATGTTAACATCCTGGATGCCCATGGCATGTGCGTATGTCAAACTCTTTAATGTTGACACGTCTGATCTAACTCCAGATCACGTTCATGTTTAAAATGAGCCCTTCTCTACCGGCCGTTTTGAGTAAAAGAAAATATGATCACTCGAAAATGTCAGAAATACTCAGATTACATTTACTCAGATTGATTTCACCCCAAGCCTCCAAAATATAAAAAAGAAATCAATAAAATCAAGGCACTCAGCCTACATAGAACTTTTTTTTTAAACAAACATGGTTAACAGATCCTGTGGCTGCCTAGTGTAGTGGTCAGGGCACATGCCTTACATGCAGAAGCTCGTTGGATCGAATCCCACCTGGGGCTCGTATAAGCATAAAACCATGACATAAATCCTGAAACCTGAAACAAGCATTATAATACAAACTGTCATGTCTACACCTATGTTGTGATTTTCAAGGATTGCAATGATACCATGTACCAGCTCAGTGGTCTAGTGGTTTGAGTGTCTGCCCTGAGACTGGGAGATCTGGGTTCAAACCCGGGTCGCGTCATACCAAAGATTCTAAAAAATGGGACCCAGTTCCTCCCTGCTTGAAACTCAACATCTAGGGTTGGATTGGGGGTAACTCCCTGCGACATACTAGTGTCATGACCAGGGGGTGTACTTGTACAACAAGTTACCTTGCGCTACAGAAACAGGAGATAGGCTCCTGCCCTATGAGATTCATAGCCTGGCCGATTCATATGGTCTTCATAGCTCAGCCAGGCTTACTATGTACATCATCAAAGTACATCATCAAACTGTCCAGGTGCATAGTATCACAGTTTTTTTTTTATGTCTGTTGCATATAGGCCTACAGTCTTTTGCATACATGTTGTGTAGAGGCCAATTTGTGCTTTTACCTATAACCACCGATTAGTGTAAAACTTTGTATGCATGAAACTTTTTCTTTTTTTTCTTTTTTTTTTAAATGACAGGTCCTTTATGCGTGACTACCGTAGTGTAGTGGTCAGTGCCTGTGCCTGATATACGGATGGTTGTGAGCTCAAACCCCACGTCGGGTTGAGTTGATGTTAACATCCTGGATGCCCATGGCATGTGCGTATGTCAAACTCTTTAATGTTGACACGTCTGATCTAACTCCAATTCCCGTTCATGTTTAAAATGAGCCCTTCTCTAACAGCCGTTTTTTTTTCTGTTCTGAGTAAAAGAAAATATGATCACTCGAAAATGTCAGAAATACATACAATAGATTACATTTACTCAGATTGATTTCACCCCAAGCCTCCAAAATATAAAAAAGAAATCAATAAAATCAAGGCACTCAGCCTACATAGAACTTTTTTTTTAAACAAACATGGCTAAAAGATTCTGTGGCTGCCTAGTGTAGTGGTCAGGGCATATGACTTTCATGCAGAAGGTCGTTGGATCGAATCCCGCCTGGGGTTTATATAAGCGTAAAACCATGATATTTGGTACACTTCACAGTTTGGTTCCTTGAACAATGTCTGATATGGATCCTTCCTAAAAATGTCCCCCAACCCCCCTTGATGCGTATTTTAATATCCGCCATTACTAAATAATGTATTTTGCATCATAAATCCTGAAACAAGCATTATAATACAAACTGTCATGTCTACACCTATGTTGTGATTTCCAAGGATTGCAACGATATCATGTACCAGCTCAGTGGCCTAGTGGTTTGAGTGTCTACCCTGAGACTGGGAGATCCAGGTTCAAACCCCGGTCGCGTCATACCAAAGATTCTAAAAAATGTTACCCAGTGCCTCCCTGCTTGAAACTCAGAATCAGGGTTGGAATGGGGGAAACTACCTGTGACATGCTAGCGTCATGTCCAGGGGGTGTACTTGTACATCAAGTTGCCTTACGCTACAGAAACAGGAGATAGGCTCCTGCCCTATGAGATTCATAGCCATGCCGATTCATATGATCTTCATAGCTCAGCAAGGCTTACTATGTACAGTACATAATCAAACTGTCCAGGTGTAACAGTTTTTTATGTCTGTTGCATATAGGCCTACAGTCTTTTGCATACATGTTGTGTAGAGGCCAATTTGTGCTTTTACCTATAACCACCGATTAGTTTAAAACTTTGTATGCACACTTCCCAGAGGCCAAGGAAAAACCTGTGCCCTGCATATTTCACATCTGCCATTTATAGCGCCACCAGAAGGCCGACTTACAGTATGTAAAACACATTCTTCGATATTACTCCTTCAGATTTTATCCGAAAATCACACAAATCAGTACACAGTATCTCTACAGTGATGTAATCATGACGGATTTGTCAGATATCATATTCTATCTAATTGGCTAACATTGAATTCCAAGGTTTGCAGGATTGCTCCTTTTTGAACAAAATGTCTCAAACGCAGCCTGCTATGTGTGTGAGATTTTGCACACACATTCCCACTAGGCCAAGGAACAGATGCCACCCTTCTCACATTGGCCTGTTATAGCGCCACCAGCGGGTCAATTTTTGCAAAACACATTTTTGGAACAAAATGCTTCAAATCCCGCATGCAGCGTCCGATTGCCGTGAAAGGCCCAAGAACACGTGGCACCCTTTTCACTTTGGCCTATTATAGAGTCACCGCTAGGCCAAAAAAAACCTACCTGACCTGCCGGAGTCCTGTTCGGAAGAACACTGCTTCCAGTTTTTCTTTGATTTGTTCTTTGCTTTCCCTTGATGCTTTTTTGCTTTCCTGCTTTTTCTGCCTTGGCCACTTTATCGCTGCTTGCAGCTATATTTTTAGATTAAGTTGCTTTATTGTGTTTGTATGCTTTATTATGTTTCTGAAATGTTTTCTTGATTTGTCAAATTCATTGACCGGTGAATTTAGGTAGTGTTTCTTGATCAGGGATGATTGCTTTGGACCAATTAGGGCAAGGCCCACACTACTTAAAGTGTTAGTTCAGCTATGTTTGACATAAAGCTGTGTGAAATACTTGCCATTAAAATAGTGGTTACAAAAGTATTAATTCATTACCAGAGTCCCGTGGTCAGAGTTCTGGTCAGTTTTAGATGAATATAAAGTAGTTCCAGTAATTTGGTAGGGGCTCATGGCCCAATCATTAAAAATAGATGAATCCACAAAACAGAAAAACACTGGGTTAAAAACAACCCAATTTGGGTTGTTTCCCAACCCAACACTGGTTAAATATTGGACCGACCCATCGCTGGGTTAATTTAACCTAACATGTTGGGTTATTCATATAACCCAATGTGTTGGGTTATTTAAAATGTATTATATTTCCTCATTATTATATATTACTATTATGTTGGTGGTTCCTTTTATAAATTGAAATTTCATCGGTACAACTGATAGTTGTCAATTTAATTAAATAATCACATTATCACAAAGCATGGGCGAAGCGATTCAGCCTATGCTAATCTTCCCTGTTAAGTTACAATATCAACTAATTTATTGCCATTACCAAAATGAGACAATACATGGAAAAATAGCATGGTCTCAAAGGCTAAACCTTCAAGAGTCCTCAAAGGTTCTGCATCTAATTTCACCTCCAGGGGGAGGGAGCTCAACCCTAACCTAGCACCCTAGCACTTAAGCTTATGGTTGAAGCTCAAATACTGACAAATCAAATTCTGACAATGTCAGTCAGCTTGCCTTGGCAGACACTTGGATATGACACTGTGTCATATCCACACAGTGTCATTGACACATTTAGCATTTTTTGCTCCTAAAAGCTTAAAATGCCACTGGAAATGCTTTACCCAGCATGCTTTGCATTGTTATGCAAAGCAATGGTGACCAACGTATTTACCCAACGTGTTGGGTAGTCCAAAATAACTCAACAAATTCTATGGAAATTACAACCCAACAGCTAATAACACCATACCCAACAGAAATAACTCAGCGAATTGGGTTATCAGAATACCCATTTGCATGAAAACAACCCAATTAAATAACCCAATAGGCTTAACCCAGCCAAAACAACCCATCATTTTTTAGCGTCATTTGTATTGTTGACCTATTTCTACCAAATAGACCAACTTTCGTTCAACTTTGACCCCTCTGTCACATGGTACTATTTTTTGTGTCCAGTATCACTACGCCGCTGCAACGTATTTCCCCAAAACAAGGTGCTTTGCAGTCAGCTGATCAGAACGAAACCTCGCTCTAAATGGTAAAAATAGGCCAACAATACAAATGACACTAGTTTTGTGGATTAATCTATTTTCAATGATTGGGCCACGCCAAATGGCACCCACCCCTTTGGAACTACTTAATCATCTAAAACTGACGAGAACTCTGACCACGGGACTCTAGTAATCAATTAATACATTTTTAACCACTATTTTAATGGCAAGTATTTCACACAGCTTTATGTCAAAAATAGCTGAACTAACACTAACACAGAAATGGCCCCAGAAAACGCCCACAAAACTGTGAAAAGTGATGACTCATCACTTTTCATCACTAAACCATCGTTTTCTGGGGCCATTTTTAGCCCAAGGAATGTTTTTTTGTGCAAAACAAATGCTTGCAATGGATTCAGCATCATGACAAACCCCTAGTTAGTCCCCTCACATCCTATTTAAATACCCAGAAAAAAGTGTTTTTCTGGGTATTTTCCTATATAGAAAGTCGATGGGAGTCCAACTTCATTTGGCAGCTGTGGCGACCCCGAAGGTGGCCGTCTCGGGCACCCTAGCTAAATCATTAGAGCATGCCCTGGGCTACATCTGTGCAAAATTTGGCGCTTTTAGACTGATTAGCGCGAAATTACCATTCTATCTCCCTAAGGCCCCCGACTATTTACAGTTATGTTTGCTGACTGGAAAACGAAACTAGTGTTTAGTTTGCAGTTTCTCATTATTGCTTACTCATTTAAGACCCTTGAACATACCGTTTTATTTACATGAGGCCCATTGCAAGATGCTGTACTGTCAGCTACCATTAGCCACCCCACAATTAAAAAGTGAAGGTTAAGCAGGACCCTATTCCCTAGTCCCTCCATGCAAACAGTGTCCTTATATGAACACAAGAATAAACAAGCCATGGACTTCGATGTCCTAGGAAGGTAAATATTAAACAAATCAATAAAGAAGAAAGTGCAATGTTGTGTGTGTGTGTGTGTGTGTGTGTGTGTGTGTGTGTGTGTGTGTGTGTGTGTGTGTGTGTGTGTGTGTGTGTGCGCGTGTGCGTGTGCGTGTGCGTGTGTGTGTGTGTGTGTGTGTGTTTGGGGTGGGGAGTGACGGGAAACCCTGCAGAATGGAGTGGGTGCAGAGGATAAGAGGCAGGTATCGGTGGGGTTTCAGACACATTGACAGCAGACCCGGCAGCAAGCAGGATGCGGGAGACCTTACTCTGGCTGTGTGTGGCCTCTCTGGCCCTCTCCTCCCTTACTTCTCTGGCTGATGCATCTCCGTTGTAAGTAGAACCCCCCCCCCCCCCCCATGCGCACGCACACACACACACACACACACACACACACACACACACACACACACACACACACACACACACACACACACACCTCACCTACCAGTCACTGACCCATTTTTGGGGGTCTTGTGTAAATATCTCCTTTTTACTTCCTTTTTTACATTTTCTTCTGTAATATAGATCCTACCTGTAATTCAAAATTTTAAACTTTCATAATATTCTAGATACATTACCAAATGCAGTGAAATATTCCAAACCCTTCTGTTTACATTTTTATGGCCATATATCAAAATATTACAATATTACACAAGACCACTCAAAACAAAGATTTAAAATACAGAAATGTCAACCTTCTCAAGTCAGAGTTGCTTGAAGTCCAGTGGGAAGTTATGATTTGGGGTGTTATGGTATCTGTATGCTTTTTTACACAATATGGGCTATGTGTGTATATTAAGGGTGCAACGGTTTACAAAGAAATCACGGTTCGGTTTGATATTTTGGTGTCACGGTTCGATACTTTTTCGATACAAAAAATAAACAGAAATGTCCTTGATTTATGAATGTATAACTACGTATTTTTAGCTGTTGAGCGAAGCTGACAGCTCAAACATCGCTTCCAAAATCAGTCCTCTGGCTGGCGGAGCTAGGCTCACATCATGTTCGTTTGCACTCGCCGGGCAATTCAAGTGCTCTTGTTGATATGGGCTTCTCTAGTTGCTCTGTGTGCCCCATCTTCTCACATTCTGTTTCGAACGACCATTATTTCGACCATGGAGCGTCGGGACTCGGGAGGGTTAGCGACACACCCCACGGAGGTTAGGGTTATAGGGGGTAAGGGTTAGGTTTGGGTGTCGAAAAGATGACACATAGAAACAGCGAAACGCTCCCGTCTATTCCTCACTGCCTGCATGTGTTTTGCCCCAATCTTTTTACAACACCGGCGCAACAGCCGTCCAACGGCGCAACAGCCGTGGATGCTGCGAGATGGAAAAAGTAGGCTACTCAAATGTTTTTACCTAAGTAAAAGTAGACTACTCTGTTACAAGTAAAACAAGGCCTGTGTTTGCATGTGTTACTTTTTACCTAAGTAAAACTACTCTGTTAAGTAGGATAAAACAAGGTCTGTGTTCGAATGTGTTAACCTAATGTGTTACTGTAAAAGTACCAAGTATTGCCATCTAAGTATACTTACAGTACCAAAAGTAAAAATACCCAAATGGTGGAAAATTACATCACAATCATTGTAGTCGTGTAAAAGTACAATATTTGCATTTTGAGTATTTACAGTTTACAGTTTAGGCATTTAGCAGACGCTTTTAATCCAAAGCGACTTACAATAAGCAGATACAAAACATCACAAGATAATATGTCCGTACATCAACAGCAATATAACAAGTGCAAATGGATATCTATCTAGAAATAAACACAATATAATCAAAGTTCTAAAAAACCTAAAAACAAATGCTAACTATCTTCATGTATGGTCATTGATTTTCTGTAGTGCTAAGGGTTTAGGTGGAGTCTGAAGAGGTGAGTCTTCAGTCCACGGCGAAAGCTAGCGAGTGAGTCCGTTGTTCTAAGTGCGACAGGGAGTTTATTCCACAACTTGGGGGCCAGGAGGGCAAACTGTCTCGGACGAGTGGATTTTTGCCCTGGAGTTTTTAGCGAGGGTTCTGTCAGCATCCCTGTGTTGGCTGATCTAAGTGAACGGGTGGGGGTGTAGGCGTTGATCAGGTCTTGGAGGTATGGAGGAGCCATACCTTTGGCTGCTTTGAAGGTCATCATATTTACAAGCAGTTATTGTTGGCGGGATATGGCCAGTCATCAGTGGTGTAAAGTAACTAAGTAGCCTACATTTAAAAGTAGCCTACTAAGTACTTGCATTCCTGGTACTTTATAAACAATAGATGTGTTGTCCTTATATAAAATTAAGGGTATCATATATAGCCTGCTACTAATGATCGCCATTGATATTTTTGATAGCAATAATAGGCTACTTGACCAAACTATCAACGCTGCAATATAGAAATATATAGAAAACAAGTGAAAGTCCAGAATTCAAAATGTATATGAGTCAAAGTACAAAAGTGTTGGCATCAACATTTAATTACAAGTAAAGTTTGAGCCACGGGTAGATCGTGATTATATCATAGTAAATTGACTGATTGAATAATTTATTAGACATAAATGCAAAACAGTCAAGTACATTGGTGTAGCCGAATTTAATATTCTTTGTTATGCTAAAGAAAACGACAAGCGAAACAGCTTAATTTGAAATATTTCAATTCTATTTTTGTTTTTGAACAATATGGTACCCAACCTCTAGGGTAGTGGTTCTCAAAGTGGGCTCTCATTTCTAAACTTTCTTTTAGTAAAAACAAAATTCAAACATTTTTCAAAAGAATTTCAGAAAAGAAAAACTTATGGAATATTGAGAATAGAAGATCTACAAGCTCACTATTATTAAATAGAGCTTAAGTGGTTAATTGGGGGTTAATTCATTTTTTTTATTTGTTTATTTTAGAGGCAAAGATATGAATGAACAGGGCATTCAATCAATTCCAATGACAGTTATTGTACAGTACAGTTAAAGGGATATAACACTTTCAAAACTTTTTTTTCGTCTAATCAGGCTTGTATGAACACCCTGAACAGTTTTTAATTTGCTTCATTCAGTATTTAGATATTTGATGTAAATGTTACCACCTCCAACACGCCCAGGCCCTCTCCACATACACACCCATTGTAACTTCAAACTCCATTTTAACCATGATAGATTCACACCCATTATTTTTTCTGGTGACTCATAATACCCTCCTAATACGTGAGCAGACCGTGTTTTTTCAATAACTTTTTTCATTTATT
Source organism: Nannobrachium achirus (assembly GCF_963921795.1). NCBI lineage: Eukaryota > Metazoa > Chordata > Actinopteri > Myctophiformes > Myctophidae > Nannobrachium > Nannobrachium achirus. The sequence goes on from NC_137812.1 coordinate 61,237,386, forward strand.
TTCAATAAAATATTATTGTATTTAATGTTTTCCATTTTCCCAAAGAATTATTAAAAACTAGACCAGGTCAACCTGGTTGTGCCAGACCCCCTGTCTGTCATCATCATTTATGACATCATGCCTTTTGTAGGCATGTCATCATCATGTCATCATCATATATACCCTTTATATAGAAAAGGGACAGACCGACATTTGCTTATGTAGGTCTACCCATTTCATGGGTCTGGCAATAAAAGAAAAAGGTTATTGAAAAACTAGACCAGGTCAACCTGGTTGTGCCAGACCCCCTGTCTGTCATCATCATTTATGACATCATGCCTTTTGTAGGCATGTCATCATCATGTCATCATCATATATACCCTTTATATAGAAAACCAGGACAGACAGACAGACCGACATTTGCTTATGTAGGCCTACCCATTTCATGGGTCTGGCAAACACGGTCTGCTCACGTATTAGGAGGGTATTATGAGTCACCAGAAAAAATAATGTGTGTTTTTAATTAATCTATCATGGTTAAAATGGAGTTTGAAGTTACAATGGGTGTGTATGTGGAGAGGGCCTGGGCGTGTTGGAGGTGGTAACATTTACATCAAATATCTAAATACTGAATGAAGCAAATTAAAAACTGTTCAGGGTGTTCATACAAGCCTGATTAGACGAAAAAAAAGTTTTGAAAGTGTTATATCCCTTTAAGCTATGCTCTAGAATATAATGTTTTAGTTCATAACAAGTTCATTGTGCATCATATCCCTCTTCAGGGACAATGTTTTTTAACCTGACGGTCATTGGTCAAAATAGCGCCGCTCACTCTGAGGATTATGAAAGTCAGACTCTTTCCGACTACATGGTTAGGGTTAAAGATAAAGTAATGGAGAGAGTCGGACAATCGCAACGTTGGAGTAATGAGACGTCGGAACAATGCTAGTACGCAGCCCCGCTCACTTCACACTGGGTGTGATTTTCTTTTTGTTTAGCCGAGTACAGATACTGCAGGCATTCTGTCAGAAGCAATGCAAAAACAAGACTGTTAGTGATGAAATGTAGTATTAATCCTGTCCAGAATGATCAGTGGATTAGTCTTTATGGTCAATGTTCATATGCAGGACCTGATGAGTTTACCTTTATACCAGCAATTCTTAACCTGTGGGCTGGGGCCCACTTGTGGGCAGTGGGGATTTTGCAAGTGGGCCCCCAAATAATTAGTAAACACCAGAGGTTATTTCAGGGTCTTTGGCATGGAAACGTCTAGGAATCTCTGTCCTGATCATAGATCTATAGAACTAATGCGACCTTTCTCGCACGCATGCACACACACTTCTCTATTAGACCTACTTTACTGTATCTGTTTCTTCATGATCCATCCATCCCTCTCTCTCTCCCTCCCTCCCTCTCTCTCTCCCTCCATCTCTCTCTCTCTCTCTCTCTCTCTCTCTCTCTCTCTCTCTCTCTCTCTCTCCTTCCTGTCTGCAGGCAGGTGTTGTCTGCTCCTAACGTGTTGCGTGTAGGATCTCCAGAAAACATCTTTGTGGAGTGTCAAGATTGTACAGGTGGAGAACAGAACGTCGAGATTAGCGTGATGAACTATCCGGAAAAATTAAGGCGGTTGACATTCACAACTGTGACCATTAACAGTGCCAACAACTTCCAAGCAATCGGACAAATTACGGTACTGCAAAATGTTGTCAGTGTATTTTGAAGTCTCACCTGAACTTTAAGGCCCCTATTTTCGTCCATACCGTACCCCCTAAAAAAATATTTTTTTACTATTTAGGATTTTTTTTATATAGTTCAAATAGCTGATCTACAAGCACACAACGTGTCGATGTAGATTGGGTATTTGAAGTATTTTTTATTTATTTTTAATTAGAAAAATAGTAAATAAAGGGTGATTTTAGGAGTGCGTGAATAAAAAAATCAACCTCATGTTATGTCAATCACGTTTGCACACCGCCGCCGGTTTCGTATTTATTTTCAGACCAGGGTTGATTTTATCCGATTTTCGCAGTGTCGCCACGGAGTGCCTTGCTCTCTCTCTCTTTCCCCTCTTTCTCCCTGGCCTCTGGATTTCGGATTTCCAAAATGCAACGAAAACACGCAGTGCAGTGTGCAACCACCTTAAGGCGTGGACGAAAATATAGCTCAAAATTGTAATTGTGGTTTGATTATTTTAATTTCCAATCAGAAATAGCAGAATAGGAACTGATTAATTTATCTGTAACTCAGAAGCAAATTATTACAACTACAATAATTTGAAAATGCTAGTTACAAGTTTATTTTTTAGATGTAGATTAATATTGCAAAACATAGTAGCCCTATATACTTTGTTTATTCTAACATAGCCGATCTAAAAGCTCACAACGCATTGACTCAACCCAATTTAAACGCATGGTTTTTGCTTAGCCGGAATTTCAACAGGCTAGATTACGTCTTTATATAGACCGATTCTAGCCGAGTGCATTTAATCCATTATTCCATACTTGTTGATTAAAAAACAGCTTTAATTTGCACACCTGATTTTCAAATATTGGACAAAAGTATTTTTAAGAGCTAATGATCACTATATACTATAGTTTAGTTTTAGCCATCATTTGACGTTTCCAGTTGAACGATATATCAACGTTTGGATGAAAACGATTTTTAGACCATAACATATTTTTTCATTTTCATCATGTTGTTCATTATCGGATGCTAACAGTATAGGTTGAAATGATTAGATCTCCCGGTTATACCATAATACTGGCAGTTTGCATCCACTGAGCAGTTTTCTAGCTTAGACGTCTAGAAGCCGTTTAGTAAATCCTTTGAAAAATTCTAAAAGTGCATAATAAATAAAGGCAATACATTTTGAGGTTTTCAGGTACATTTTTGAACACAGGGCTTTTACTTCTAACAGACTAATTCCTACATTCAACTAAAAGAAAAAAAGAAGAAGAAAATCGGAATACTGCAATTAGCCAGTAGCTATGCCCCTCCCATAAAAGCTTTTGTCCAATGCTAGCTTAGCAACCGGCAGCTTGCCAAGGCTGTTGCCAAGGCAAACCTTGGCAAGCAGGAAGTTATTCTAAGCTAGCATTGGACAAAAGCTTTTTGGGAGGGGCATAGCTACTGGCTAATTCAATGTCACTTTTAAAAGCAAAGCTCCCTGTACTGGTTTTAGATCCCATCTGCAGATTTTAAGAAGGATCCCAACTTGAAGCAGTATGTGTACCTCCAAGCTCAGTTCCCAGGCCGACTGCTGGAGAAAGTGGTCATGGTCTCCTTCCAGTCTGGTTACATCTTCATCCAAACAGATAAGACCATCTACACACCCAATACTAAAGGTGAGTCCACTAGCTGAACACAGTACTGTAAGCATGGCAGGAATTGGTTTTCCCTGATCAATGATGGTTAAACATTACATTTTAGCCATAAATGCAGAAGAATGTGGGAAAATATTGTTATTGTTTTATATAAATACAGTATATTTTCACTGTTATGCAGAAACCTTGTATTTCCAAGTTTCAAATTTGTATGTTTTTTCGTAAATAAAGCCCTACTTCATCATACAAATGTGTCACACAAAAGTAGTGAAAAAAGCAAGTCCACACAGATCTACATACTGTAGATCTGCTTTTTTCACTACTTTAAATAAAACTCTGCTCTAAACTCTAAGGCCGGCTACACACAGTTGCGACAGCTATCGTGTCCGTGTAGTCTGAGATTGAGGGGGGAGGTGAAGATCCAATGCATTGTCAATGGAAGGTTGTTTGGTTTTTGTAGTTGCCGTGTCTCTTGGCCAAAAGACAGCCTGTGGTTGAGCTAGAGACACGGCAACGACAAAAAACCAAACAACCTTCCATTGACAATGCATTGGACCTCCCCCATCCCCCCTCATTCTCAGACGATACGGAGAAGATGTTTCACGCATAGGCCTATGTGTGAGTCCGGCCTAAAACCCTGCACAAGCACTCCTTGAGGACAAAGCAGAACCTCTTCCCCCAATGTTCCCCCAAGGAGGCAGATATATTTTTTATATTACAGTTACAGATGTTGTCCAAACACCACGCCAATCAGTAGGCTTACATATTATTACCTCTCTATAATCATGTTAGTGATCAAGACGGATCTGTCACATTTTTCATATTCCATCATAATTGGCTAAGATTGTCTTCCAAAGTTTGCAGGAGTGGCCTCTTCTGAACAAAATGCCTACACTCATGTGATTGCTGTGAAAGTTTGCATGCACATTAGGCCAAAGGTCTAAAAAAGATGCCTACAGTCATGTGATTGCTGTGAAAGTTTGCATGCACATTAGGCCAAAGGTCTAAAAAAGTCTGTCTGTCTGTCTGTCTGTCTGTCTGTCTGTCTGTCTGTCTGTCTGTCTGTCTGTCTGTCTGTCTGTCTGTCTCTGTCTCTCTCTCTCTCTCTCTCTCTCACACACACACACACACACACACACACACACACACACACACACACACACACACACACACACACACACACACGCTAACCTCGACAAACTCAGTCAATTTCAGGATGTTTGCTGTGAACCCTGGCATGGTGCCCATCGAGAAGGATGTTGCTAATGCTAACCAAACTATTTACATTCAGATTGTGGTACAGTATTTTCATAAACACATTTAAAGATATAAGCTGCACATAGACTGGTTTCTTGTTTACAAACATTGAGACTAAATGCACAGCTGAATGTATCATGTAATCAATTCCCACCAATCCCCAAACCTGTTGTTTTGGGGAGCGCTGCATGGTTTCTATTTATTGGCTAATTTTGGTACCGACCCATCAATGTGACGTGGACCAGAAACCCGTCTATATACCGGAAGCTGTAGCTTGCTGCTTGTGTCATAATCTGTCAGGACCAATGCATGGGAAATGCATCTATAGTCAACTCTACAGCAGTGGTTTTCAACATATTTCATATCAAGGACCATTATTTATTCAGTATTTGGGCCACAGAGCAACCATTTGATGAGATTTAGCCTCTCAGACCCAAACCGAAGAATATTATGTTATCGTTGGATAAGATTTTGCCCACAGTTCTATTGATTGTTGATGTATACCATAGGAGAGATGAAAGAGGCAAACAATCAAAAATAATGATTCTTCTACATTGTAATTTAAGTAATGCAGATGTTTAACAACTAGAAAAGCAGTTCCTGCAGAAACTTTGTGGGCTCGCTCAAAGCCCCTCACATTTTATAATGTGTGTGTGTGTGTGTGTGTGTGTGTGTGTGTGTGTGTGTGTGTGTGTGTGTGTGTGTGTGTGTGTGTGTGTGTGTGTGTGTGTGTGTGTGTGTGTGTGTGTGTGTGTGTGTGTGCGCACATGCGCGCGTTGTGCCCCCAAAAAGTCATTTTGGGGGTGAACTACTCCTTTAATATTGATGATCGGGACAGGGATCTCCATATATGGGCATATAAAAGGGACAAGGACGGAATTAATTTGCAAGTGTGACTTATTGTGTCACGGCAACCACACTGATTAGACTGACACAACATGTCCATATATGGGCATTCCCAGATATGGGCTTAATGTTGATGGTCATAAAAGGGATTATATTAGTGTGGTTCATCATCAGGGAATCAGATGTAGAGGTCAGCTCCATATATGGAGATCTAGTTGATGATCCAGATCGTCACCATGTATGGATAGCCAGCAGGGTTTGATGAGGTCAGTGTCGTGATCTTCATATGGATATCCAGGTGATGAGAGTCAGCAGTCTTGATTTGCAAATTCATTCTGTCTTGGCCATATACTGTATGGGCATTGCCAAATATGGGCTTAATGTTGATGACATCGGGGATATCCATATATGATTGCCAAAACAGGCTGTCTTGGTCATTGAGTCAATAATGTGATGTCATAACAGGTCAGCCATAGACACTGAGGCCTAACGGACTGACTGACAGGATCTGCCGGGTTTCATAGTAAACTGCGACCTACAGTCGTAAAAGACAAATGGTTTTGGACATACACCCGACAACGATATAGACCTATAGATTTGCAAAGGGTCCACTTTGCAACTTTGCCCAGTTATCAACATGCTTGTCACAAGTGAATTAATAATTATAATGGTTAATGGTTGTTTTCATTCACCAGACTCCTGATGACATCGTTTTGCCAGTGGGTCAGCCAGTCCCTTTGAAGTCTGGGATCCACTCTGGAAACTACCTCCTCCCAGAAATTGTCAGGTGTTTTATCTCTTCTTACCTTCTGTTCGATCAAGCCATCCTGTTGTAGGACAGTGGTTCTCAACCGAGTGGGTCGGGATGACAGTGAAGTGAATTTTTTTTTAAACTTTTGTAAAACCCGAAAGAAAAAGACCATCCATCCATCCTTCCATCTTCAACCGCGTATCCGGAATCGGGTCGCGGGGGTAATAGTTCCAACTGAGACCTCCAGATTTCCTTATCCTGAGCAACTTTCTCAACTCCCTCAGGGAGTATACCGAGGCGTTCCCAAGCCAGTTTGGAGATATAATCCCTCCATCTGGTCTTTGATCTGCCACGGGGTCTCCTCCCATCAAGCTTCTCACCCTATCTCTAAGGGAGATACCGACCACCCGTCTGAGGAAACCCATTTCGGCCGCTTGCACCCGTGACCTTATACTTTCGGTCATGACCCAATAATATTAGCAAAATATTTGAAAATAGATAAATACACGTAGATGATCGACGCCTCACGTTGCAAGTCTTTGTGAGCTTGTAGATCTGCTATTTTCACAATATTCACTTTGGAATCGAGTCAAACTAAATGTGAAGGCACTTCCACACCAATTGGCCTGATGTGTGTGTCAACGCACGGTCGCACGCATTCATTTCCAATGGAGGCTTGCGTGAAAGTCCGTCTAGTGCGATACGGCAAAGTTCACGCTGATGTCTCGTATCAGACGGACTGACAAGGACAGATCTAATTTGAATAAAGTCCATCTCAACCGACTTAATTCAAATCTTATCCGTGCGTGATGTCCATGGAACCAATGAAAGCAGCGCTGCTCTGCGTATAGGTGTGGCTGTGGGAAATGACAGGGAAGAGTTCAAACAGAGTGACAACAGCCGTGGAGGCAGACAGAATTGCGTTCTATGCGCTTAGACTGTGTGTCCAGAGATTTGGTCTGAAAGCAGAATAAAGGGCCATACACACCAATCGCATGATGCGTGTGTGAATGCACGCATCCCATTCATTTCCAAAGGAGGCTTGTGAGACCGTCTAGTGCAATATGGAAAATTTTACGCTGATCGCACGCATCAGACGGACTGACTAATGACTAATGACTGACTAAGGACAGATCTAATTTGGATGAAGTTCATATCAACCAACTTTATTCAAATCAAATCCTGTCCGTGGCGTGCGTGAGCTCCTGAAGCCAATGAAAACAGCACTGCTCTGGTGTAGGTGTGGGAAATGACAGGGAAGAGTGACTGTCAATCAACAACAGCCGTTGCAGACAGGAGGCGCACAGAATTGCTTCTTTGCGCTTAGACGGAATTGGTGTGAACAGTGCATCATGCCTCAACTCCTACAATACTCTGACTTGGTGCTATCTTTTGTTGCAACATCCTTTGGTTAACAGAGTTTAATGTTTTTGGTGTTCACGTGTGTGTGTGCGCGTGTGTGTTGCAGTGTTGGAGTGTGGAAGGTGGTGGCTCGGTTCCAGAACAACCCTCAGGAAAGCTACTCTGTTGACTTTGAGGTCAAGGAATACGGTAAGAGTTTTTATGCTGTGATGGAAAAAGTAACTCAAGTTCTTTCTTATGTTTGTATAGGCTACAGCAAACATGAAATATGAATGAACAGACGAGTGAATTTCACATCCCTGTCTCTACTAGTGCTTCCTAGTTTCGAAGTGAAACTGATCCCTGGCAGCTCCTTCTTTTACGTGGACAGCGACCAACTACAAATCGACATCAGAGCTACGTAAGTGATTGTTATTGTCTTTATATTATTATATACCTTTATTGAAAGGATGACCCCTTGAGATGTATCATCTTGTTTTTGGGAGGTTCCTTATCACAGAAATACAGAGAATACAATAGACGAAACAATACAACAAATACATCCATGCATAAAAACAAAAGCTCTCATGAAACTGGCTGCTCCCACCCCACCTGTTCTCCCACAGAATAACAGACATCATGCATTAAAGATGCAGTGTCATGATGGGTTTGCATTAAAGGGTGGGGCATTCATTCCCTATTTACATCGTTCCCAAGTCGGCCGGTCCTCGACTAGATGCTCGGCCGCCCGCCAGGCAAATACGGGGATCTCCATTTATGAGCATAAAATGGACGCAGACAGACAGATATCTCCATATATGGGCATTAATGTACACAAGCAAACAGATGGTCAAAACGTGTCCTATGACAACAGGTATAATAGGGTTTGCATTGAAGGACGTGGCATTCATTCCCTATACATCGTTCCCGAGTTGGCCAGGTTGCCGACTAGACGCTCGGGCGGCCGAGCTTCTAGTAAGTGTTAATTCATAACGTTTCCCCTTCTAGAAAAAGAGTCAAAAATACAATATTTGTATTTGAAATGTCATGGAGGGAAAATCCTATCATTTTTTTGAAGAAGAAGAAGAAGAAGAATATACTAAAAGGATTACTTCACCCATTTCATATAAAGTAATTGGCTCACTAATGCTCATTATAAGATTGATTGATTGATTGATTGATTGATTGATTGATTGAGGTATTTATTAGAAGTTTGTATAGGAAAAGGTACAGTTTCATGACAGTACAGTTCACTGGCACAAGGTCAACTAAAAGGAAACTCTGGTAAGTCGTCATCACTTATTTCCATTGAGATCCTTCTTTTTAACTCATAATATCTGAATGACAGACAGATAGAACACAGTATGCGGTAGTCTAGATATCATCAGAAAATATTTTTTTTTAAAACAAAGCAAAATAAACAGTAGCCTATTTACAATAGAAGGGTCAGGGGGAGGGTAAGGTTAGGCTAGGTTTATTGTTACCAGCTCCAAGTGGCAGCCGCCTATTGGTGGTTTTTCAGAGCGGTTTTAAAGGAAGTTAGGGATTTACACTCTTTTAAGGCCTTTGTATGTTCCACATTTTTGTGGTATAGCAATACAGTACTATTTTCTTCAATTCGGTCTTCTGTATCCCAGAGGAGAGCTATTGACAGTTCAGTAACTGCCTACCAGTGAAATCACCATTGGGGAATAGAAGTTAAAGTTTTCCATTTGTTCTTCCCAGTGTCTCTCCCCCCTTCTGAGTGGGTGTGTCAGAACGGTTCTCTCCTGAAAAGCTCCCCTGGATGACGTCATCCAGGGGAGCTTGCTGTTTACTAGTTCAGAGCCTGCGTTAGTTGCTTCTGCTTCCTCAAAGGGACGAGATGTGGGGTAAAGTGGTGAGGAGGGAGGTGATGATTGACAGACAAACTCCATTATTGTGACCAAATTGTTTTCTTTACCCGTGCTTTCAGGTATCTGTTTGGTAAAGAGGTGGACGGGACTGCCTACGTGGTGTTTGGAGTAGTTCACCAGGATGAAAAGAAGAGTTTTCCCCCATCTCTGCAGAGAGTGCCGGTTAGCATAATATTGTCAAATGCTGTCTGTCTGTTAGCATATTGTAGAAATCCTCTAGTCTAGACAAAACAATACAATAAATACATCCATAAGACGAAAACAAATGTTCTGACGAAACTGGCCGCTCCCACCCTACCGATCACCCACAGAATAACAGAAATCATGCAGCATTCATGTATTCATGAAAGCGAAATGAACAAAAGCAAAAACAACAAACCATGACATACTGTACATGCATTTTAGTTCTTTATTATTAGTGGCCAAGGCCACGAAGTGGCAAAAGGCCACTCATTGTTATTGGACTTCAGCACTATTATTATTATTATTATTCTTCCGCCACTTTTGCTCTAGCGGCTAGACCGTGCAGTCGCTTTTTACGAAACTCGGCAGTATGGCAGAGGACTATGCCAAACGGCTAAAACGCGAAGCTCGCAACAATCGGCCAAAGGGTGGCGCTGTAGGAAGCCTTCGAAAGTGCAAACTTTGAACTGGTGTAGCTCATGCCCTGTTTCAGGTACAGCAATGAAACCTGTATACACTTATGCGTCTCCTCATGCCGAACAACTTTTACGCTCTGACTTTTGACCTCTGACCTTTACCTCTCCCACAATTTTGAATTATATGAAAAACAGTCAAAATCTATCTCCTCCTGGGATTTTCGCGTAACGTGCGCGAAACTTTTTTTACATGAACTTTGGACCAACACGGTCATCGCACAGCGGCCGGATTTTCTTTAAAGCGAAACATTATTTTTTAATAATTAACCGTATAATGCAGTTTCATGCAAATTATTCTTCTGCCTCTAAATCATACATGTAAAGTGACACATTCATGGCAGTATGGCAGAGGACTATGCCAAACGGCTAAAACGCGAAGCTCGCAACAATCGGCCAAAGGGTGGCGCTGTAGGAAGCCTTCGAAAGTGCAAACTTTGAACTGGTGTAGCTCATGCCCTGTTTCAGGTACAGCAATGAGACCTGTATACACGTATGCGTCTCCTCATGCCGAACAACTTTTACGCTCTGACTTTTGACCTCTGACCTTTACCTCTCCCACAATTTTGAATTATATGAAAAACAGTCAAAATCTACCTCCTCCTGGGATTTTCGCGTAACGTGCGCGAAACTTTTTTTACATGAACTTTGGACCAACACGGTCATCGCACAGTGGCCGGATTTTCTTTAAAGCGAAACATTATTTTGTAATAATTCACTCAATGTTGCAGTTTTATGCAAATTATTCTTCTGCCTCTAAATCATACATGCAAAGTGACACGTTCATATCATTTGGCAAATATGTAGAGGGTTAGTCCAAATATCACTGAAAGCAATCTTACTCCAAAGGGGGGCGCTATACGAAGCGTTTGAAAACTCAAACTTTAAAGGGGCATAAGTCATGCCTCGTTTCGTTTGAAGACATGCAACTTGCTTACACGCGTGCCTTGACTCAAGCGGAAGACATCTGTGTCTTTGTTAAGTAAGCTCCGCCCTTAGATTTTCCGCAATTTTGAGCAGTTTGTAAAACACTTAAACCCGCTTTTATTCCGGAACTTTCGCGTCACATGCACAGAACTTTTTTTACATGAACTTTGGACTAATATCTAAAGATCTGTCAGATCGTTTTTTTTTTTTATTGAAACATGCTTTTTTAATAATTCAATCAACATTGCAAGTCTTATGCAAATTATTCTTCTGCCTCTAAAACATACATGCAAAGTAAAATTTCATGATGAACTACTATAGAGGGTTAGTCCAAATATCACTGAAACCAATCTTACCCCAATTGGCCAAAGGGGGGCGCTATATCATTTTGAAAGAAGGCGTCAAGTACATTACATGAAACTTTTTTTTTTCTTATCTTTTTTTTTTAAATGACAGGTCCATTATGTGTGACTGCCGTAGTGTAGTGGTCAGTGCCTGTGCCTGATATTTGGATGGTTGTGAGTTCGAACCCCACGTTGGGTAGAGTTGATGTTAACATCCTGGATGCCCATGGCATGTGCGTATGTCAAACTCTTTAATGTTGACACGTCTGATTTAACTCCAGATCACGTTCATGTTTAAAATGAGCTCTTCTCTACCGGCCGTTTTGAGTAAAAGAAAATATGATCACTCGAAAATGTCAGAAATACTCAGATTACATTTACTCAGATTGATTTCACCCCAAGCCTCCAAAATATAAAAAAGAAATCAATAAAATCAAGGCACTCAGCCTAGATAGAACTTTTTTTTTAAACAAACATGGCTAACAGATTCTGTGGCTGCCTAGTGTAGTGGTCAGGGCATATGCCTTTCATGCAGAAGGTTGTTGGATCAAATCCCGCCTGGGGTTTATATAAGCGTAAAACCATGATATTTGGTACACTTCACAGTTTGGTTCCTTGAACAATGTCTGATATGGAGCCTTCCTAAAAATGTCCCCCAACCCCCCTTGATGCGTATTTTAATATCCGCCATTACTAAATAATGTATTTTGCATCATAAATCCTGAAACAAGCATTATAATACAAACTGTCATGTCTACACCTATGTTGTGATTTCCAAGGATTGCAACAAGATCATGTACCAGCTCAGTGGCCTAGTGGTTTGAGTGTCTGCCCTGAGACTGGGAGATCCAGGTTCAAACCCCGGACGTGTCATACCAAAGATTCTATATAGGCATACAGTCTTTTGCATACATGTTGTGTAGAGGCCAATTTGTGCTTTTACCTATAACCACCGATTAGTTTAAAACTTTGTATGCACACTTCCCAGAGGCCAAGGAAAAACCTGTGCCCTGCATTTTTCACATCTGCCATTTATAGCGCCACCAGAAGGCCAACTTACAGTATGTAAAACACATTCTTCGATATTACTCCTTCAGATTTTATCCGAAAATCACACAAATCAGTACACAGTATCTCTACAGTGATGTAATCATGACGAATTTGTCAGATATCATATTCTATCTAATTGGCTAACATTGAATTCCAAGGTTTGCAGGATTGCTCCTTTTTGAACAAAATGTCTCAAACGCAGCCTGCTATGTGTGTGAGATTTTGCACACACATTCCCACTAGGCCAAGGAACAGATGCCACCCTTCTCACATTGGCCTGTTATAGCGCCACCAGCGGGTCAATTTTTGCCAAACACATTTTTGGAACAAAATGCTTCAAATCCCGCATGCAGCGTCCGATTGCCGTGAAAGGCCCAAGAACACGTGGCACCCTTTTCACTTTGGCCTATTATAGAGTCACCGCTAGGCCAAAAAAAACCTACCTGACCTGCCAGAGTCCTGTTCGGAAGAACACTGCTTCCAGTTTTTCTTTGATTTGTTCTTTGCTTTCCCTTGATGCTTTTTTGCTTTCCTGCTTTTTCTGCCTTGGCCACTTTATCGCTGCTTGCAGCTATATTTATTATTATTATTATTACTATTATTTGTTTATTTTAAATATTAGTTTTATTGAGCACATTATAATTGACAATACAGTGTATCACAATATTTCATTTGCCCATATTTTTTGTTTTTAGTTTTCCTTCCTTTTTTCCCCATTCCCCCCATTGTTCCATGCTGGACTATGTAAAAGTCCATATGTGGTTATCTCTTTTATGCCCATATATGAAGGTCATTGATATATATCACTGGCCAGATGGCAAAGGCATGGCCCTTATCTGCGTGGCTGGTTCAGATAGGGATCTCCATGTATGGGCATAAAATAATATAATGTATGTATATGGATACATATTAGTATTAACTAGAAATACTGTTCCTTCGAAACAGTGTGGGCTCGCTTCCAACCCAACAAATAGGATACTTTAAGGTACTGTAAGGTACAGTACCTTACAGTATTGTACTGTACCTTACTATACTGTACTGCACCTTACTGTACTGTACTGTACTGTACTGTACTGTAACTTACTGTACTTTACTGTACTCTACTGTACCTCACTGTAAATTACTGTACTCTACTGTAACTTACTGTACTTTACTGTACTCTACTGTACTGTACCTTACTGTACTTTACTGTACCTTACTGTACTGTACTTTACTGTACCTTACTGTACTGTACCTTACTGTACTATACTATACTGTACTCTACTGTACCGTACTGTACCTTACTGTACTGTACTCTACTGTACCTTACTATACTGTACTTTACTGTACTCTACTGTACTTTACTGTACTCTACTGTACCTTACTGTACTTTATTGTACTTTACTGTACTCTACTGTACTTTACTGTACTCTACTGTACCTTACTGTATTGTTTTGTACTTTACTGTACCTTACTGTACTGTACTCTACTATACCTTACTGTACTGTACCTTTCTGTACTTTACTGTACTCTACTGAACCTTACTGTACTTTTACTGTACTGTACTGAACCTTACTGTACATATTCTATGTGTTCTAGAGGTGTATATTGAGTGCATATACTGTAGGTTAACAATCCCAGATCACATCTGTCCTCCACTATGTCTATAACCAAGGCGTTCTTCTATGTGGCCACTCCAGACTGAGGAGTGGAGCATGACTTTTATTGTGTTTGTGGATCTGATTTGAAAATGCATTGGTTGTGATATCTCCCTGACAACCAACAACAACCACTAATACGGCTGAGTGTCCCTGCGGGTTCTAGGATATATACTGTAAATCCCATTGCCCGGGATCCTAAAACCTTATTCTTTTTAAGTAAAATTTCTAAAACACTACAAAACATGTCTCAAAGACAAATACAAGCAAACGTCTCCAAGGTAACACAGTAACAGTTGTTTGTGTGTGTGTGTGTGTGTGTGTGTGTGTGTGTGTGTGTGTGTGTGTGTGTGTGTGTGTGTGTGTGTGTGTGTGTGTGTGTGTGCGTGCGTGCGTGCGTGCGTGCGTGCGTGCGTGCGTGCGTGCGTGCGTGCGTGCGTGCGTGCGTGCGTGCGTGCGTGCGTGCGTGCGTGCGTGCGTGCGTGCGTGCGTGCGTGCGTGCGTGTGCGTGCACATTGTAGATCAACTTCATAGCAGTATTAAGTGGTCCATCTATGTTTTTTTATTAATAATAAAATCTGCAAAGTAACAAGTAACTGAAGCTGTCAAATGCTGTATTTATAGTAGAGTATATGTAACAAAAATGGAAAGTAGAGTAAAAGTACCTCAAAAATGTACTGTAGGTACAAGTACTTGTATATACTTGAGTAAATGTACTTGGTTACTTTGCAGCACCACCGAACAGCCAATGACAGACAGGCCTTTAATCACAGCTGTCTCAATCAGTAGAGTGGAGAGGGACATTTATAGATATTTGTAGTTTTAACTCAGAATATATACATCACACAGCTTAGATATTTGGATCAAATCAGAGAGCAGACCTGTGTGAACGCATTGATATAAATAGCATATCTGAAGTGTGAATATTACAGCCACAGCGCCTTAACATAAACATGGGTCCCTTTCCTCCTTCTACACTCTCTCCCCACTCACTAAACCCATTGGAAATGCATTGGGTGCTTAAAGTTAAACATTTTAATTTTTTTATATTTATACTACAAAACATTTCAAAACCAAAAATACAAGCACACGTGTCCTCAGTAAGCTGAACACATAAAAATTTGAATGGTGTTGAAAGGTGTAAGCGTTTAAGAGATGAATCGCGCCAAAGTTTTGAGGATACTGACTAGTATAGAAACAAATAAATAAAGAAATAATGAAGATAACATACGTGTGCTCGCCTTCCAGGCGAGCCCACAATAAAGGATAAAATAGAGCCTGCTTTACTCTGATTTACACCCTACCTTTCCTGAAAACGTCGACCTCGAGGTCGCATGTCACCCTGAGGTGTCTTACTAGTTGCCACCGTCTGTCTGTCACGACACGTCTGTTACATGTCACACTTTTGCCCTACTCATATCTCTGCCACCATTGCCCCGATCCATGCCAGAATGCACACACACACTCAATGCCTGCCAAACCACTACCTCCAGGGACACCCGGAGCTCCAGGAACCCCCTGGGACCCCCTGGCGCCGCCGCCAAAAAGTGCAAAAATTACCTCCCCAACGGGGCTGCTCACCGTTGGGTTGAGCAGCCCCCCGGATGCAAAAGTTATCCCGCCCCCTAGTGGAGGACCCCCGCCACTCGGGGGTAACTCGGGCTAGGAGCGACCGGGAGAGCCGGGCCCGGTACCCACGTGTCCGCCTTGGCGCGTGGGTACACTGCAGCCCGCTAAAAAGGCCGTAACATGTGACCTGACGGTCTCTTATCTCCCGATTAGGGAGTCTTACTGGTATGGTTATTTCCGGTGTGGGTCGTGAAACCTGGGCAGTATATTGGTATAAAAGACACACAATAGAGAAGATACCTCTTTCCAAACCTTGTCAATGTATAATGTATGTATGTGTATACATATATGTGTGTGTGTGTGTGTGTGTGTGTGTGTGTGTGTGTGTGTGTGTGTGTAATGTGTATATGTAAATACAATGTATTTTTACCAAATACATAACATAACTAGAAGCAGTGCTCTTCCGAGCACAGGTCTCCACCAGGCCACACAAATCGGCCTGTTATAGCGCCACCATGAGGCTGATTTGAAAAATGTGGGGCAGAGGTTCTAGATTGGCATCCAGGGAGTGTGTGTGCTCAGTTTGGCAGCGATCGGGCCAACGGTGACTGAGATTAGCTGCTCACAAACTGCGAGGACGCACGGACGCACGCACGGACGGACGGACGGAGGGGAAAACATACTCTCCCTCAGCCTTCGGCTGGTGGAGACAAATATATAACATGGATAAGTAATTTCTTTATGCATGTTTTTAGGTGGTAAGAGGTGAAGGAAAGGCCATCTTGCTGAGGAAGCACATCACAGATGTTTTCAACATTGCTGATCTGGTGAAGAGCCACATATTTGTGTCCGTCAGTGTGCTGACAGAGAGTGGTAAGGAGAGAGAGAGAGAGAGAGAGAGAGAGAGAGAGAGAGAGAGAGCGCACGCATGCGTTTAGGTCGCCTGGCTGTAACTGTGTGAAACTTGAAGACTGAATAGCATTTCCCTGCTCTTTCAGGCAGTGAAATGGTGGAGGCTCAGCTGAAAGGCATCCAGATAGTCACATCTCCTTACACCATCCACTTCAAGAAGACACCAAAGTACTTCAAGCCAGGGATGTCCTTTGATGTTTCGGTAATAATAATAGCTCTGATTTATAGCATCCAAAGTACCCAAAGTCACTTTACATATATAGAAAAAGAAAAAAGGAACCAACTTTATTTAGAAAAACTAAATTCTCCAATATAAATATGCCCTCAGACACAATGACATTCAGACACACACTGTCTTCCTTTGTACTTTGTAGTTTGGGACATCATCTGCCAGAACCTTAAAACATGTATGTGCTTTGCTGGAATTGATGCAAAGGAAATGGCCTTAAATCAGTGATCTTCAAACCTTGTCACTTGTCAGGGACATTTCATATGACATTTTTAAATTAATTGTTAGTTGTAAAATTGTGATGCTATATTAACACATGTGGACCCATGTGTGGGTCGCAGACAAATCTTTTGTGGGTCCCTTAGTTTTTTGTATATTTTTTAAATTATTATCAAAAAAAAGAAAAATCCCAAAAAAGCTATTTTTAGTTAAAAACTAAATTCAATGATTTTTCCAGTAATCTTATTTTTTCTCCCAGTAATCCAGAAATCAAAGAATTCCCATATGTAATCCCAATCTACAAGCTCATTGTAGATCATCGAAGATCTGCTGTTTTCACTAGTTTGGGTCCTGGGCAAACATCTAATTTCTCTTTTGGGTCTTGAGCTAAAACGTTTGGGAACCACTGATTTGAATGGTCAGTTCAGCTGTTTTTCATGTGCTGTACATTTAGGTTGTGGTCCTGAACCCTGACAACTCTCCGGCTGTGGGCGTGCCTGTGCTGGTGCTGGTGGGTCCTGGGTACCCACCAGCAAATGGGGTAACGGCAGGCAATGGCATGGCCAAGGTCACCGTCAACACAGTAGCAGAGGCCCCACACCTGGACATCACCGTAAGTCTCTCAAATTGGGCATGTATTTTTTTTTTCTTCTTTTTTAGTATGATACCATAATGTATTCTCTGATTCTTGTGATTGTGATGTGACAATGAACGTGTTGAGGTTGAAGTGATGTGCACCTGTGTATGTGATTCCAGGCAAAGACCGCTGATACAGCCATTCAGAGAGATGACAGGCAGGCATCAGCTGTATACAGAGCACTCCCGTATACTTCCACAAGCAACAACTACCTCCACATAGGTAAAAAAAAAAAAAAAAAGAAAGAGGAAAAAAGAAAGGATTTAAGCCAAGGAAATAAATCATAACAATGTTACTCCATGTGATTGTGGTGGTGGGACCTAAATCCTGACAATGTACGGGTAACTTGCATGCATGCATTTAAACAATTTGTTTAAGCAGTAAACCTAGCAGTAATTGTTGTACATTCTTGTGATTGTTTCAAATATTTCAGGTGTGCACTCATCTGAACTGAAATTAGGAGACAACCTGAGATTCTTCCTGCACCTTCCCAGGCATGCAGAGCCAAACCAAGACATCACATACCTAGTGAGTTCAGCTGTGTTTGAGACCCATGCGTCTGTATGCACTTACTTGTTTACTGTATCTGCTATGCGTCTGTATGCACTTACTTGTTTACTGTATCTGCTATGCGTCTGTATGCATTTACTTGTTTACTGTATCTGCTACGTCCACTGGCTCTCAACTTTCTGGTTCAAGGTCCACAAGAAATCTTGAAGTATGTTCGCGTTTCATGTTTATTCCAATGATCAATCAATCGATTGTATTCCTGCTTGGATCAATGGCAGTTCCTACCTTTCGTTATAACAATGAAAACTAATTTTTCAGGGTTAAAAAAAAAACACGATATATTTTTTTTAAATATTATGTCATCATTAAAATTGTATTCTCATTCATGACTGCAGATCCTGAGCAGAGGCCAGTTAATCAAGAATGACCGTTTCCAGAGACGAGGCCAGTCCTTGGTGACTCTGTCGTTTGTCATTACCAAGGACATGCTACCCTCATTCCGCATCATAGCCTATTACCACATTGGAACTAATGAAGTGGTGTCAGACTCCATTTGGGTGGATGTAAAGGATACCTGCATGGGTTCGGTGAGAGACACACACGCATGCACGCATATTGCTTTCAAGTGTCACTGATGATAGCAGTGACCCATTTCAACCCTTTATAGGAAAATTCACAAATTGTTGCTGTTTTTGTATAAACGTATTCCAATAGGCTATAATTCATTCCTGTCCTTCCCCTTTCATCACAGTTGAAGATAGAATCAGACAGAAATATGCCATCGTTCGAGCCTCGTAAGTTGTTTGTTCTGAAAGTGACAGGAGACCCACAGGCCACGGTGGGACTGGTAGCTGTGGACAAGGGCATCTACGTCCTCAACAACAAAACTCGTCTCACCCAGAAAAAGGTATTTTGTGTGTTAACTTGTGGGCACTGGAGGGGGCTTCTTAATTTATGAAGGTGGTGCTTCCCAAAATTACTATTTTGGATCAAACATTGTTCATCTCATGTTCACTGTGCATTTTTTAGAAACCAGTCTGTTTTTAGACTGATGACTATAGTGCGTCCACAGGCTTCCATTGACTCCAATGCATTCCACCGAACTTCCGGTTGTAATTTGGCACCCATTCTGCGTCCAGAGCATTATACACAAACACGCGTCACACAGCGGCAATGCAGAACGGAGAACGCACGCAGCATGGACCAACAGGCATGCTAGCTCTTGTCACTATCGGTCTCACGTCTCTCTGTGCTGGGCTCTGCCGATATATTATATAACTCTATGCTCTACTCTGGCTTCTGCTGAGGACGGTGCTAATGCTACTAGTAACGTTCACTTTGGAAATTGCAGATGGATCTACAAGCTCGCAATGCAGCCAACACACACACACACACACACACACACACACACACACACACACACACACACACACACACACACACACACACACACACACACACACACACACACACACACACACACACTCCACTTTGCATTATTGTGAATGAAAGAATGAGGACTTTGTCCCTCTGCATAACTCCGCCCCCAGTAGCAAAAGAGAAGGATTTTTCTGGTTGGCCTGTAAGGGACCAATCAGAAGGTTGACAAATCATGTTCTATCAATATTTGTATTGTGTTATACTGTACATAGGTAGAGGCCTCGTATAAGCCCTTCGGGCTTCTTGCCTCCTCCTGGCACTTTCCTTTTTATATTCTGTGTAGCCTACTGTTTTTTGTATTGTTTTTATATTATGCTAAATAAATCTAATCAAATCTGCTTCCTCCAACGTGGGTTCACAGCACTAAATTTTTTTTTTTTTTTATATATATATTTTTATTGTTTTTTTTTTGTATACATATAACACACAAAGACATGAAGACATGCACATTCACACACATACCACCTGCACATGCCTATTTTCTTTCTTTTTTTCTCTTCTTTTTCTTATGCATCATACAAATAAAAAAGAAAATAATAATAATAATAAAATCAAATAGCATTGTTTACATAATATTCTTTCCCATTTGTTTTTTCTTCTTTTTTTCCCTTTTCTCTTCAATGACATATTGATATTGTGAATATGAGCATCATCCCCAAGTGTTTGTTTCCGTAGCATTCATATATAATTCCCAAAGCTTGTAAAAACTTGTTCTGTCTGCCCCTAAGTTAGTCTCTAACACTGGTCTCTAAGCACTAAATTGTTACTTCTAATTTAGTTCAAATGTATTTTATTCAAAGTTTATTTCATGCTGTTAAATCCCTTTTGTTTTGTACAGTTAATAAAGCAAGCGTTAAATATAATGTATTGTGCTAAATTGCTGTTTTGTGTTTGTGTGTGCATCAGGTGTGGGACCTGGTGGAGAAGTATGATACTGGCTGTACAGCAGGCGGGGGGAAGGACAGTATGGGTGTGTTCTCTGATGCTGGGCTCTTGTTTGTGACCAGCGCTGAGGACGGGACTCCATACAGGAATGGTAAGGACACTTATCCTCTTTCCCCCCTGGAATTCTGTTCCTCTACTTATGTTTTAGTTGTATCTTAATTTAGACAGACATTTGGAAAGCTTGGATAGAAACTGTGGGAAGGGGAAGAGGAAGTTATGATAATGCAGTTGAATATGCAGATTGATTTGAGATGTACCGTATGCCGGTACGGTTCATTCATGCGCTGTTGTTCAGGCCAGGCCAGGCCAGGCCAGGCCAGGCCAGACACACACACACACACACACACACACACACACACACACACACACACACACACACACACACACACACACACACACACACACACACACACACACACACACACACACACACACACACACACACACACACACACACACACACACACACACCCCCCCCCCCCCCACGACCACCGCTCAGTTCACACGGGTGTGATTTTTTGTTTATTGTTTGTCTTCTATTTAATCTTCAGACAACTTCAGTTTAAAACAAACAAAAAACATGCAACCCTCTCCCTGTTACTAATATACTCCCCAACTGCTTTAAAAAAAAAAATTCAGGGTCTTCATACAAGCCTGATTAGATGATAAAATGACTAAGAGCTTCTAAATAGGGCTCTAAGTGTCCCTGAGCAAGACTCTTAAACCCTAACTGCTCTTCAGGTAATGGCAGCGCAGCCATAGTTAGAACTAGAAATACTGTTCCTACGAAACAGTGTGACTGTCCACTGTCCACCACTCCCAGATTTTCCACACCTCAATTGCACCTCATTGGCTAAGGGCCCTGCCTTTGTACTGTCTGCGACAGAACTCACTATATAAATGCTGCCTTTGTACTGTCTGCGACGGAACTCACTATATAAATAATGAAGATAACATAGTGTTCTCGCCTTTCAGGCGAGCCCACAATGAGTATAATCATAAATACATTTCAGGTATACACAAATATACTTCACAAATACCTCAACCACACCTACAGGGGATACTTTTCTTTGTTGTTGTCCTGGGTGTTTTCATTTGTATATTGACATACTGTATAGGGCTACTGCTCCCAGACACAAAACAAAAGATTTATTAGTGAGTTGAGCATGCATGCCCTTTGTGGGGTTATGGTTAGTGTGATCAGTTAGACTACCTGGTGGTACCTAAAGAATAACCAACAAAAAAGAGATGAAAATCACATTATTCATTTGAGGTTGATATATATATATTGTCATCTTTATTATTATTATTTTTTTTTTTTTGCATTTCCAGAATTAAAGTGTCCAGGCAGTGTCAGCACAAGGAGGAAACGGGCCACAACCATAACGGATCTTAGGAGAACCCTGGGTAATTATTAACCGCTAGTTGACCAGAGTCCCCCAGGACTCTAAGGGCCCTATTTTAATGGCATTACATATGCCAGTTCTTAAGGAGATTCTGCCTTGATTTTGTGTACGTTTTGGGTGAGAAAGTACGTACTTGAGAAGTGTACAGTGTACAGTACATTCTTGTTCTGTACCAGCCGTGGCTGGATTGTCTCCCTATCAAACGAGACCAATATTAATATATAACAAATAGAATATCTAAAGCCTATTTTGACATAGGCCTATGTAAGATTTAACTCATTGAGTGCCAATCCCGAACTAGTTCAGCTTTATTACCGTATCGCAGAGTGCCGATCCCGAACTAGTTCGGCTTTAAAAAAAAAAAAAAAAAAAAAAAAAAATGTTTTTTTTTTTTTTTTTTTTTAACATTTTTTTTTGGACCCCATCAAATCTGGTGAACATGATTTCAATCGCGATTTTGCATGTTCCACCCCCATACAACCCCATCTAACATACAGGGCAGCCATTTTTGTTTAAATAACATGTAAAACATAATGGCTATTATCTCAAGAATGTCTGAACGGATTTCCAATCGGATTTTTTTGTTTGAAAGCTGTGAACAAACTGCACAAATCCACTCCATTTTTTAGAGCTCATTCTTCTCTGTTTTTTTCCCATGCATGAGGTGTGCAAGGTTTAATCGTGGCTAAATTGCAGAAAATAGATCTTCTAAAATGCTTGGTAGCCAATAGCTAACTTCAAGCTAACTTCATCCTCTTCCTGTACATGCACAAAGGAAAGTGTTCAGGCATGTCATGGCTGCAGGGCTTGTGCATATACCAGCACTGTCTAAGTAGAATTCTCTGGTCATTGGGGCCCTCTAGTGGTGAAAAAGGGGGCACTCAAAGAGTTAAAATGCATCGATGGTCATAATGTTTTTTTTATATATATCTCCCTCCCAGCGGGCCGGTACAGAGATGGTAGTGATACCGGTAAACAGCTGTATAAGTGTTGTGTGGATGGAATGAAAGACACCCTGCTGTCATATGACTGCCAGCGTCGCAGCGAGTACATCAGTTATGGCACGGCCTGTGCTGAAGCCTTCCTGCACTGCTGCACAGAGCTGGCCAGCCAGAGAGCCGACAGTAAAGCAGAACAACTCCACCTGGCTCGCAGTAAGAGATGTTGGTTTCTTCTCTGGGACCCAAATTTACCAAAATACTCTATGAAGTAACCACTTAAAGGACCTACACCATGAATTTTCACTTTTTCTATTTTAAAACCTTTTTTTGGGGTCCCACTGGCACCTTCTATCCTCACAAAGTCCTATTTCTGACCGTTGTGTCTTTCTCTGGTTTTGGGCAGACAGAGATGAAAAGCTTTCCACGGGTTCTCAGAACAGTGCTGTTCTGAGAGTTGAACGAGAGTGACGTCACTCTCGTCCCCCCCCCCCCCCCGTCCTTCAGGTAAAAACCAGAGCTACTCTTCTAAACCCAGCCCCTCATTTGTTTCTAATTTGCTTAGCCTCCACTTCCATCTGCAGCTGGCTTACTGTTCTGGGGCTGCTCACTCAGTGCTCTCACTCACTTTTATTCTATGAACATTTTTGCTATCAACATGTCCAAGGAGAAGTCTTAACGTTCCTGGATTGCACTATAAATGTGACATTATAGACTGCGAGGACCCAAGCTTCGTCCCTTCTAACAAGGAAACAAAATACCTATTTTTAATGATCCGAGGCCTTCTGAAGCCTGGGCCTAAATTTTCCGCGGTGGCCGGGTGGGAGCTCGCGTTGGCCGGGTGGGAGCGAGCCGCGGTGGCCGAATCCACCGCGATTTCTTAACCAAGTATCTTACCAAGAAAAAGATAGATGATAGTGTTGAGCCGATCGAGCGGTCGCGACAAGCAGCTCCGACCCGGTAGACAGAGCGGCGGTCCTGGCCGCGAGAAGCAGCTCAAGCAGACAAGCATCCTCCTCCTCCGTGTCCGTGATAGACCGCCTCTCCTATCGCTGTCCAACCCCCGGTTTTCCACTCCCTGTCCCCGGCTTGAGAGAGCTTCACAGCCCGCCTCTCCTGTCACTGTCCGCGGCTAGAGTGAGCTAAAACACCCCGGTCCTCCCTTCACTCTCCCCGGCTATAGAGCAACACGCCGCCTCTTCTATCACTGTCCCCGGCTAGAAAGAGCCCCACACCCCGGTCCCCGCCTCTCCTCTCACTAGTATCCACGATTCCACGGCTACACGCCGCATCTTCTATCGCTGTCCCCGGCTATAGAGAGCTGGCCACCACGCCTCTCCCTTCACGATCTCCGGCTAGAAAGAGCTCCACACCCTGCCTCTCCTCTCACTCACGGCTCTCCTCTCACGCTGCTGCCCGCTGCGCTGCACATGAAAACACTCCAACCAGGAGGAAGAGGAGCGGGTCGAGCGACCAGACCGAGCGTAGGTGCCCGACGTATGTGTACCGTCTCGGGCTGCGAGCGGCCCGCTCGCGGGGCGCCCCGCGATCCCCGGAGCTCGCGTGGCGAACGAGCCGTGGATAGTGAGAGGAGAGCCCGCGAGCCGTCAAAAAGTTTGCGAACCACTGTTCTATACTAGGCTATGATGTCATTATCAGTGTTGCCGTGGTCTTGGGTCGCGCGCCCCCGGCGACCCATATCTTTTTTCAGCCGGGGTCTCGCACCCCCCAAGATCACACTTCGACAACGGTTTTAACAAAGAAACGAGCCTATATGCATATCAATAGACCTGTATAGTAGGTGTTGAGCGACTTCGCGACCCCCCAAACATTGAATCACCACTGCACCACTGGTCATTATCGCCAAAATAAACATGGTTTTACCGTGATTGATACGTAGTATGCAGTGAAGAAAAGAATATAGCCTGGTTAGGCTGTTATATTTCATACATTTTTATACATTATACATAAATAATAAATGTCTGGTCTAGCAACGGTCGCCCTGTGTCATTTGACAGTAGGCTTATATCATACAACATAGGCCTACAGTAGGCTATAATCAGAGCTGCAAGATTATCCTATTTTTGTATTGGCCCAATATTACATTATTTGTTGTCGACAACGTTGGAGGGGGGAGGGGGAGGGTGGAAAAACGAAACTCCACTAGATGCGCCACTGAGCAAACAAAGGCCGTTTTGGTATTGCAGCTTCAGAGCCTAAAAATAGCACAGCTATAAGAAACAAGAGGAATGGTCAGGGTGTGTGTTGGGGGTTAAGACCTGTCTAAGACTCAATTTTGAGCATATATTTATACAAAAAATATAGTTTTAAAAGCATGGTGTAGGCCCTTTAAGCCTTATTTCAATGATAGAGAAAATATGTATTCTTACTATACAGTTTTGCGGTTAATCTGCTTTTTTCTAAAAAAAAAAAAAAACAATAACCTTTTTAATTGATCAACCTACAAGAGCAACGTTAGTTATTGGTGAGGAAAGAGAGATCAGGATACTGAAATATTCTTTCCTTACAACTTAGGTGAGGAAGAAGATCAATATGAGGACAGCAATGACATTACTACCCGTACTCAATTCCCTGAGATGTGGCTATGGACAGATGTCCTACTTGAATGTGACAGAAACAGTCCTAACTGGTGAGGCAAACTAAAACCTAAACACATGCACGCACGCACCACCTTGGTAGTAGCATTCTCTGGCCCCACCCCCAATCCCGCCTTTGTCTGTGCATATACCTTTTGATGCAGATGTATTGTATTGTATCATATGTATTACTGATGATTGTATCACCTGTACTGTTAACTTGTTAATAAAGTATTCAATTAATCAAACACACACACACACACACACACACACACACACACACACACACACACACACACACACACACACACACACACACACACACACACACACACACACACACACACACACACACACACACACACACTCAGAGACTCTCCTCTCTTCTGTTTCAGTGTAACCACATCTAAGAAAATCAGTCTACCACTACCAGATTCCATCACTACCTGGATAGTCACTGGCATCAGCCTGTCCAAGACACATGGTGAGAACTGCCTCCTCTTGCCTAGATAAAATGTAATACAGTATGTAATAATAATAATAAATATAGCTGCAAGCAGCGATAAAGTGGCCAAGGCAAAAAAAAGCAGGAAGCAAAAAAGCAGCAAGGGAAAACAAGGGAAAAGAAATCACAGAAAAACTAGCAGTGCTCTTCCGAGCACTATAATATGCAATTTAAATAGTCTGCATGAGGTGAGACTTGAATCGGTGACCATCGGCGTTGAAGACGCACAAAACACTGACTGGAACCTGTAAAATAACCTCTAAAATATCTTGCACACATTACGTTTACAGGAGGAAAAATACCATGGTGAGAGTACCACCTTTTATATGTAAACCTGACAGTGCTTAGCAAGTATGACCAATTTGTTCTATTGTTATTGCTTTGATAATACAATAAACGTAGGTAGATCAAGCTACGGGGGAATGCGTGTGTGTGTGTATAAAGTGCCAATTTTAGGGGTGCCGGAGAAATATTCAGCGGTGGTCACACCGTCTCTTTAGCGTAACCATGTGTGTAGCTATGCGTGTCTGTAGCCTGGCCTGCAATACTGCTGGGTAACTGTTGAGCAGCCTTGAAATGTACAGTAAATGTACGCATAGACACAACCTTGAAATGCATGGACACCACCGCTCCGTTCACACTGGTGTTGAAATCCATTTTTAGATATTTACGAAATGGAAACACAAAAGTCAAGTCAAATCAAAGTACCCAAGTTATGTTTGTAATCAATAAGTTTCAATGCAACCACAAACAAGTCAATTGATTTCAACCCACAACAGTTCAATGAATGAACACCAAATAAAGACATTTATTTATTTGGTGTTCATTCATTGCCACATGCATGTCAATTTCCCACAGATTTTTGTTCCAAAGAACTCCAAGGTTTAACTCTCAATATCTTTATTTTCCAACTTGTTCATTTATAGTCTTTATTGAAGAGTTGGTCATCAGGTTGTAAACCTTCAAAAAAGGTTAACAACCTTGCCATTCTCAACAACGTAAGCGTGTCTTTAAATCACTCAAGTCTTCAAAACAAGGTTTTCAAATAATTCAAGTAGTACATGTCTTTAAATAAAGTTTTTAAACTAAGTATTGTGAAGTCTGAACCCAAACCAGCACACGGAAACAGTTCTCAAGGTGAAAACGCAATTAGCATTGTTTTATTCAAGGGGGTGTTCCCCTAAAACATGAAATAGTTATTCCCGAAACCGGGGCTTTTAACTCAAAATATGCTTCTTTCCAGAACTTAACAAACAGGTGTTACGTTCGAAACACATGTTTCACAGTATGCCGTTGCTTCCATAAACACAAGCCATTTCTCTTCCAAGATTCAGATGCGGCTCCTAATTTGCCTACAATGGAAACAGATAGAACCACCATTAGCAATGTGGCAAAATACAGAGCAAATGTGCGACAGAGGAGAACAGTGAAGTTTTGCTTACTGCCCGATGGAAGAGTCCCTTCGAGAGCCAGCTACAAAGCAGAGCTCAGTGCTTAAGAGCCAAACATTTGGATTACCAGACTCGGAGAAGCTGTGTTGCGGCCAGGTGCTGACATATCAACACAAAAATGAGTTTTGCAAAAATCGGTCTTATGGTGGCGCTAGAAGAGGGGCATGTGAGAAATCAGGGACAGAGGTTGTGATTTGCCATCCAATTTGCGTGATTTTAGGCCAACATCTGTAGAAGCAGTGTTGAAAAATTTGTTTTGCAAAAATCTGTCTGATGGTGGCGCTAGAAGAGGGGCATGTGAGAAATCAGGGATGGAGGTTGTGATTTGACAATCAATTTGCATGATTTTAGGCCAAAATATGTAGGAGCAGTGTTCAAAAATATGTTTTTACAAGAATCGGCCTCATGGTGACGCTGGAGGGCCATGTAAGAAATCAGGCAGCCGAGGAGTGTGTGCAAAGTTTGGCATGGATAGGGGCAATGGTAGCGGAGATATGAGTAGGGCAATAGTATGATGTCACACGGACAAAGTGACAGCCGGTGGAGGTTTCGATAGTAACTGTGACCCAACAGTCGCAATAATATTCACATCTCTTTAATTAAATGCTTACATTAAAGAAAGAGATGAGGCCACACCCAAAACAATAGTGGACACAGGCAATCATCCACAACTGCACACTCCTGACAATATAAAACACATTCTCACTGTAAACCATAGAACCAAAATAAAGAGACCATACAAAACACAAGCAAACAGTCTTACCGGTTAACAGAGCAGCATACACATCCACCTCTCTACATCATGCAACCAGCAGTGTTTTGCTTCAACTGTTCTTCAGGTGGATTCAATCAGCCGACGCCTAACAAGCAACCATCTTAGCTGCTGCACTAGGAAATAAAAACAACCAAAGCCATCATTTAGTTTCAGTTCACAGCCAAAAAACCTGACCTGGATAAAAAAAATCAACTAATCAGCCGATCTACAAGGTTAAAACAAAATAAAGTCGACAAATCTGCTGATCTACAAGCTTGCCATTGAACTCAAAATACATCAATAATCAACTTTAGCAGCTTATCTACAAGCAATAATTACATTCCCGAAATGAATCTTTTTACATTCCAATCCCAAAACCAGAAACAAACATTTCTGAGCCACATGTTCACTTACCAATTATCTTAGTCACACAGCCTCATTGTCAATATCAGAGTTGGTCAGGTGGATCTAAAAGCCAAATATAGTGTGGGTTGAGTATAAATGAAGTAATGCTGTTAGAAATTGGAATAGCATTGAAATGAAATGTGTACAAACCTGCAGCTGCTCCAATGAGGTTACTGAACAAGCTGAAGACAGAATGGCTTTATACAGGGTGTGGTGATTACCAATGCTCAGCAGCTGTGGCTGATTGTGACTTAGGGACCGTGGTCAAAATATTGCATGTGAAAAATAAGAATATGTTCCATTTGAAAAATAAAATAAAATTACTGTAATTCCAGCTGAACCCTGGGTTACAGTGCACAAGTGCACAGTGCACTAACCTACATTATTGCAAAATGTGGTGAAAATGTGACTTTGCATGTATGTTTTAGAGCAGGGATGTCAAACATACGGTGATTCAATCCGGCCCCATGCTTGTAGAGCATACATTTCTGAGCATTTAGGAAAAAAAAGTAAGTCTCTAGCCCATTCCTGTCAAGAGTTATGATTGTTTTAAGAACTGCAGGCTAGGTTTCTCCCACCAGCTGGCCGTGATTGAGTTGATTGATTGGAATGTTAAGTGACCAGCTCTCTCTCTCTCTCTGAAGATGACAGCATTGCTAGGAATGGGGTGGGGGATCTGGCTATGAATAATACCTGAACATACCTACAATATTCGAACTGTACTCAAAGATTACACATATTAGACATGGAAATTAATGTTGTTAAGAAAGTAACTTATTTAAAAAATATAATAATAATAAAATGTAAAAGTTTTATTATTCAGATATTTTCTGAATATGCCATTATTGTTCATTACTTTTTTCTTTGTATTATAATATACAATAAAAATAATTATTGTCCTGCATCAATAATATTTTTTTAGCCATTTACAAATGATAGCAGAGACTATCAGGAATTGAATTATTCTATTATCAAATGGTTTATTCTTATTGGCACTTCTTAAAGGAGTAGTTCACCCCCAAAATGCCATGGAGCCAATGTAGACTCATTCCTAAAACAGAAATTTGATTACAATAAATGCATGCCTATTGATTCCGGATGGGGATCTAAATGCCATCCGGAATCAATGGGGGGGAAGTGTACTATTATCACATTTTTGTCTTAGTAATGGGACAAATAAAATAAAAATATATTATTGAACTCAAGTCTCCATGGCGTGAGTAATCAAAGAAAAAAAAAGTCATTTTGGGGATGAACTACTCCTTTAAACAAATAGCATCTCTCGTACCTAACTGCAACTGTAATACCAATAATGAAAGTAGCTATTTTACTTAATAATGAACACAATTTGTAAAACGATATACTGCTATCCTGCTAGCTATTAGAGATGCAATTTATGGCTCTTTGAAGTGAGCCAGAGCCATGGCTCTGGCTCACTTAAAAGAGCCGTTCAAAAGACTGGCTCATTTGGCTCTTTTGGCTCAATGCATATTTAACATATTTTCGTTGAAACATGAATCCACAAGGTGGCACGGTCTGGCACCACATTCCTCTGCTGACAGTTGAGATCAAAATTTTGTATTTACCCTTTTTATAAAACATGTGTGTGTAAATTATGCTACCTTGACTAATGTTATTCATGCAACACCTTAAAAAAACCAAGCAGGCAACAATGAACTCGCTCCTCCCTAGCGGTGTATAGCCAGGATTTACCAACTGGCTAGGCCTGGCACAATGTGAGCTTGTACATCGGCTATTTTAAAATAGCAAACATTTAAATATTTACAGGGACATAATACAGTCATTTGTCATGGAAGTGGATTGATTGAAGACTTTATTAGAAGTTTGCATAGGAAAAGGTACAGTTTCATGACGGTACAGTTCACTGGTACAAGGTCTACTAAAAGGAGATCCATGAAAAGACTAAGCTTATTTCTTCCCAAGCAATATGGAGATTTCTTCCCAAGCAATATGGAGACGTTTTAATTATAGAAATCGCTTAATAATTGTCTAAGCCATGATCAAATCAAACTGTAGTGTCTTAATTTGCTTCCTAGATAGCTGCACATTGCCGCACCGCACCGCGCAACGCGGCGCCGGCGTCGCCGCACCGCGTCGCGAGCCAATTCAGCCAAATGAACGGCTCCCTACTCCGCGAACCGGATCCCATCGTTCACTTCAAAGAGCCGTTTAAAAGATTCGATTCGTTCGCGAACGTTGCATCTCTACTAGCTATAGCAGTGGCTGAGACGATAGGAAGAAAAACAGAGCCAACATGTGCGCGAGTGTGCATGCCATCCGATCCGCGACTGGTTGCGGCCCTCATCAAGTCGCCTTTCATCCAATCCGGCCCTCACCCCAAAACGAGTTTGACACCCCTGTTTTAGAGGCAGAAGAAAAATTTGCATAAAACTGCAATATTCATTGAATTATTAAAAAAGCATGTTTCAATTAAAAAAAATCAGATCTGACAGATCTTTAGATATTAGTCCAAAGTTAATGTAAAAAAAGTTCTGTGCACGTGACGCGAATATTCTGTAATAAAATCGGGTTTAAGCGTTTTACAAACTGCTCAAAATGGCGGAAAATCGAAGGGCGGAGATTACTTAACAAAGACACAGATGTCTTCTGCTTGAGTCAAGGCACGCGTGTAAGCAAGTTGCTTGTCTTCAAACAAAACGAGGCATGACTTATGCCCGTTTAAAGTTTGAGTTTTCAAACACTTCGTATAGCGTATATGCATAAATAAAATGCATAGACAAATTAAGAAATGTTAAAAAACAAGTAAACATGAAAAGACAAATGTCTTTGTCATAGGCAGATGCTGACCAACCTAATGGCCATAATAATGTAGTACATTGCCATGATCGCTGAGGACATTCAGGTTATTCTTTGGCCAATTGGAGTAAGATTGCTTTCTGTGATATTTGGACTAACCCTCTACATATTTGCCAAATGCCATGAACGTGTCACTTTGCATATGATTTAGAGGCAGAAGAATAATTTGCATAAAACTGCAATATTGAGTGAATTATTACAAAATAATGTTTCGCTTTAAAAGAAATCCGCCGAGACAGATCTGACCGTATTGGTCCAAAGTTCATGTAAAAAAGGTTTCGCGCACGAAAATCCCAGGAGGAGATAGATTTTTACTGTTTTTCATATAATTCAAAATGGTGGGAGAAGTAAAGGTCAGAGGTCAAAAGTCAGAGTGTAAAAGTTGTTCGGCATGAGGAGACGCATAAGGGTATACAGGTTTCTTGGCTGGACCTGAAACAGAGCATGAGCTATACCTGTTCAAAGTTGGCATTTTTCAAAGGCTTCCTACAGCGCCACCCTTTGGCCGATTGTTGCGAGCTTCGTGTTTTAGCCGTTTGGCATAGTCCTCTGCCATACTGCCGAGTTTTGTAAAAAGCGACTGCACGGTCTAGCCACAAGTGAAAAAGTGGCGGAAGAAGAAGAAGTCCAATATCAATGAGTGGCCTTTGCCACTTCGTGGCCTTGGCCACTAATAAGAAGAAGAAGAAGAAGAAGAAGATGTTACAAAGTGCCTTTCCAAAAATAAATAAATGATCAAATCAAATCCAACTACAGCTCTGCAATTTTGAGTCTATGAAGTGTTCTTTTTCCCCCCTTTTTTACGGCAAGGCTTCTAGTCTTATCCCATCCTTTCTTCCAAATGTTTCCTCCCTCCTAAAGGCATCTGTGTGGCTGATTCATTGGCTATAGTCATTCAGAAGCCATTCTTCATCGATCTCAGGCTGCCCTACTCAGCTGTCCGTGGAGAGCAGCTGGAAATCAAGGCCATCCTGCACAACAATAGTCCTGATATATTGGAAAAAGTAAGTTATGTTCCTTTTGGTTGTTCTTTGTTTAGGATACAGTATCGTCTGTCAGGACACCATTTTTAAATGCTCTTTTCTTCAAAATAGGTAATTTGTTGAGGAAAAGGTTGTGTGAGAAAGTATAGACTAGTCTAGTTGGAAGCACAATTTGTCTCTTTAGACCTTAGCAGAGTATATTGTACAATATTGTCTAACCACAAACTGAACAGAAAACAACACGAAATACAAAACCCTGTTTAACATTGTTATTATTAATGTATCTGTTAAATTGACATACCCCATATAAGGTCACACAGGGGGATATGCCACGAATATTTTAGGTTTCCATTTTGGGAGAATAAAGCGATGAACTTGAATCTCTTAGGTGCGTGTGGACCTCATTGACTCCTCGGAGCACTTGTGCAGTTCGGCCTCTAAACGTGGGAAGTATCGGCATGAAGTGGGCCCTATTGGGCCCCACACCACACGGTCAGTGCCCTTTATCATTATCCCCGTGAAGGATGGCCATTACCCTATTGAGGTCAAAGCCCAGGTTAGAAACTCGCATCTCAACGATGGAATCAAGAAGTTACTGCGAGTTGTGGTAAGCAAGACCGACTGCTTTGTGCATTGGCATCCATTAAAAAACATAACTCCTTCCCACTGCAATGCTCTCACTGCAGGGGTCATACCCACCCCCCAATGTTGGTAATATGAGGTTTGGATGTGCCTTCTGCCACTTCTCAACCAGTCACAAGCAATTCATCTCTGCTCATTTTAACCAGTCAGAAGCGATTCAAAGTGTGGCATCTGTTGCATGTTATGTACCATACTATGCTATTTACTGTTTGCATGTCCACAAATGTAGAGAGCATGTTGTTTAAACAAACACTACAGCAGGTGTGATATTTACCTAGCCTCGCGTACAGACTATAAGGGCAAAAGATCTTTCCAGCGCCGGATTCGTCCGATTTGTTGCACCTAAAGAGGTGGTCCATAGTTTTGCATTTTTTCTATATTGTATGTGTCCATGAAGTTAACCTTACTCTAATAGACGGCCGGGTGGGGTTATAATGTGCAAATTTGCCATATGTTTGGTTTCTTCCTGAAAGCTGAAAGCCACTGAGTCCGATCGAAAAACACAGATTCGATCTTCCGAGCCACTGTCAACCTGCTGGTGACGCTATAAATAACAGGCCAATATGAAAAGGCTAGCATTGCTCCATGACCTATTGGGAATGTGAGTGCAAAGTTTCGCGGAAAGTGCAAGCTGCGTTCATGATTTGAGGCATTTTGTTCAAAACTGAGCAATCCTGCCAACTTTGAAAGCCAATGTTAGCCAATCAGGATGGAATATGAAATATCAGACAGATCTGTCTTGATCACATGACTAAAACACTGATTTGTGTGATTTTTTGATAAAATCTGAAGGAGTAATATCCAAAATAATGTTTTACATAAGTCAGCCTCCTGGTGGCGCTATAAAAGGCAGATGTACATAATATATAGGGCAAAGGTGAGGGGGGAATCATGGCACCCCACCTTTAATTTATTTATTTACAATCTATTTAGTTGATCATCTACCCTGTCATTTGTTGACTGGGGTTCGTGCCATTTGCTCTGATCTTGCACGTCCCCCTGGATAAGAGTGTCAGCTAAATGTAAAAATTGTAGCCTATTTGTAGTTGGAAAAGGCATGCCTTTAATTAAGCGTTTACTTATTTATGTGTGCCAGCCTGAAGGAGAATTGATAA
Organism: Nannobrachium achirus; assembly: GCF_963921795.1. Taxonomy (NCBI): domain Eukaryota; kingdom Metazoa; phylum Chordata; class Actinopteri; order Myctophiformes; family Myctophidae; genus Nannobrachium; species Nannobrachium achirus. The sequence goes on from NC_137812.1 coordinate 61,271,487, forward strand.
GTGAAGCAAAGCATGTAACCCTGGACCCTACTAAACACAGTGAGTTAAATAGTTGGAATAAACTTTACATAAATATAAAATATTATGTATTTCATTAGAAGGCAACATGAACACTTTCCCTAATGTATGTCATTCATTCAGATGGTAAACAGCAACTAGTTATCAACAGTGGAATTCTTAGGTCCGATGTAGTCCTAAACGCACCTTCCAGCACCCTGGTCTCAATAACAGGTGAGAGATCTGTCTTTCTGTCTGTCTATTCTATCTTGTCTGCCTGCCTGCCTGCCTGCCTGCCTGTCTGCCTGCCTGCCTGCATGCCCGCTTGCCTGCCAGCGGTCTTAGCCACAGGTGGGCCTGACTAGGCCTAGGCCCACCCATTTTGTTTTTGTGCCCAACCAAAAATAAACATTTGCGGAGCCGTGCGGCGCAGCGATGCGTGGCGCAGCGATGCGTGGCTATCTAGGAAGCAAAGAAAGACACCACAGCAGGGGTGTTTTTATGGGTGGGCCCAGTTGGTAAATCCTGGCTACATTGCCTACCTGCCTGCCTGCTTGCCTGTCTGTCTGCCTGCTTGCCTACCTGCCTGCCTGCCTGCCTGCCTGCCTGTCTGTCTGTCTGTCTGCCTGCCTGCCTGCCTGCCTGCCTGCGGGTCGCGAGTAAATATCCAAAAAAGAAAACAATTAGAAAACAAACGTTTTAAGAGTAGTGAAAATAGCCTATCTACAACAATCTGATTTTTTCGCTAGTTTAGGTCTAATATATACTATATATAATCTGTGTGTACACTTTATGTGTGTGTGATTGTGTGTAGGTGGACAGCAGATGGGTGTGTTTGTAGAGGAGGCCATCAGTGGGAACTCTATGGCCAGTCTCATCGTACAGCCCAGAGGCTGTGGAGAGCAGAACATGATTGGTATGACTCTGCCCGTCATCGCCACCACATACCTGGACAAAACCAACAAGTGGGAAGATGTGGGTATTGACAAACGCAATGAAGCCCTTCAACACATCAGAACAGGTAGGAATTAATGCAACTGACTGTACGTATATTCTGTATTCATAGCCGTATTTTAAAAAAATCCACACGCTCCTGTGGATTTCTACTTTCCTTTCTGACACCAGCCGTGGTTCTATTGTGTACAAAATGTGTACACAATACAATACATATTTAATGATTGTAAGCGAAAACATCTGCTGATGGCCACCAGCATGATAATAAATCCCTGAAGTCGCGAATTAGCTTGATTTTGTTTGATAGGGAGACAATACAGCCATGCCTGATACAGAACAAAAATGTACACGTCCCGAGGACGTGTGGAAGGATGGATTCATATTGTTTTAATCGGACCAGAACTGCCCGAGATGTGGCCGAATCAATCTGCTGTTTCTTTATACAGTGAGGAATGAGGCGGCGCACCCTGTCATGTGGCACAAAAAAAAAAGAAAAAATATATATATTTTTGAACATAAATCAGGTCCGACCTCATCGACTCATTATTTGCGAGTCGACGTGTCGTGGCCAATAATCAATGTGTTTTTTGTGTTTCGGAGTTGAGATGAGGGCAAAATGCAAAAACTGCTCATCACAAAACAAGGCTCACGGAAGCCTTTCCCATTGACAACACTATAGAATCAAGTCATAATATCTTTGGCTGTCATCTTGGATGTCAAATCAGTGATCATTTCTGCAGTGTATCATAGCTTATCACTAGGTTGGGTGCCAGCCTGCTCGCTATAGCTACATTCCGTGGATTGGTTTTGTCCCTATTAAGTCAAGGCTCAAAATAGCATGTCACTGCATTGTGCCCCTTAATTTACATATGATCACTCCCCCATACGTTAAATATGCGAGCAATGCTAAAACTATAACTGATTGCATTCAGCATGCCTTTCATAATACCAATTATGAATATGATGGTGAGTGACGTTATGATCTTATTGACGTTTAAGAACTTGTTCTAAATAGGGCTCTATGTGATTATTAACCCCAGCTTCTTTATGTCTGTAACTAACTTCATCTCACTGGGCTATATTTGTGTTTTAGGCTATGAAAACCAGCTTTCCTACCGTCAAAAAGATTGTTTTGCTGTGTTTAATAATCATAAGTGCAGCACTTGGTGAGCCCCGTCATACACACATTTTGAATCAAAGATAGATGCAAAGACATGTTGAACAGTAATGATAAACTTGTGTTCCCCTATTCTATCTTTTCATTCCAATCCCTCCTTCCTTCACTTCACTTCAAATCCTCCTCCTACAGGCTGACAGCCTATGTAGTCAAGGTGTTTGCCATGAGCAATAAGCTGTCGGTGGTTGTGCAAGACAATGTGATTTGTGACGCCGTCAAGTGGCTCATTCTCAATGCACAACAGCCTGATGGTGTTTTCCTTGAAATCGGATATGTGATCCACTGGGAAATGCGGGTATGTGCACTGAGTTAACAATTACAATTTAGGCATTTAGCTTCATAGACAGTTTTAGGTGTACCGGTACATACTCCGAATGTACATGTCTCTGCAAATTTAGGGGGATGTCCATGGAACAGACAGTGATGCCTCTATGACTGCCTTCGTACTCATCGCCATGCAGGAGGCGCGCGGTGTGTGTCATGGCAAGGTTAATGTAAGGAACTCTCACACATCACACATGCACTCACGCAAATGACTTGAAAACCTGTTCTTTTTGACGAAATCATGGTCTTACAAAGAGATAATGTAACATTAGCCTTGGCAATAAGATACTAATGTTGAATGAATCTCTTTGTGGTTGCCTATGCATTTGAGATGACTCTTTCATCCTCAACAGTTTTATCTTCCTTTTATTACCTTACAAAATACACACCTTGTATTCGACTTCATAGTCTGTTCCTTCTACTATGTGTCCAGAGTATGGCAGGCAGCATAGACAAAGCAGTGGCGTACCTGGAGAAAAGAATGCCCAGCCTCACCAACCCATATGCTGTTGCCATGACATCGTTCGCCCTCGCCAACGAAGACAAATTCTCAGAAGAAAGAAAACAGTTTCTCTACACATTTGTATCAGGTGACTTACCATGTGTGTGTGTCTGTGTGCGTGCGTGCGTGCGTGCGTGCGTGTGTGTGTGTGTGTGTGTGTGTGTGTGCATTAAATAGTTGTTTGTCCACCTCTATAGACAAATTACTATTTTTAGATACTGTACCCCATCTGTGTGTGTGTGTGTGTGTGTGTGTGTGTGTGTGTGTGTGTGTGTGTGTGTGTGTGTGTGTGTGTGTGTGTGTGTGTGTGTGTGTGTGTGTGTGTGTGTGTGTGTGCGCTCCTCAGACCTCAATCACTGGACTGTGCCCAGGGGTAATATCTACACTCTGGAGGCCACAGCCTATGCCCTTCTGGCTCTTGTCAAGGCCCAGGTGAGCATATACCGGTATCACTAACTCATACATCAATCGTGTTGCGGCTTCGATCCCTATCAATATCACAATGAAAAAAAAATGAATTTAAAACTAATAATAATATATACCTATTTCGTCCTAGCCTGATTTCAAGACTCTACGCTGCAGCTTAAGAGTCTGAGCCTGTCTGCATACTATTTGATTGAAAAGGGGAGGGGATTTCAAATTTGAAATTCCCAATCACAAGCGATCTGGTGGGAGGGGTTGTGTTTGACTTTTGCACACAAAACAATCCCTCCTCCCCCTCCCCTCAATGACATGCACCCAACAGGTCACTGTCTTTGATGTTTCACTGATTAGAGAGAATCACTAACGAGCTATTCGACACTTGTATGGCTCAATCAATGACTGCCCTTTTGAAGTTCAAAGGGAGCAATTAAGAACTCTGGTGAGCCACGCAGCCACCCCTCCCTCCACTGTTTCTGTTGATTTTCACCCCACCCCCCCTCTCTCTTGCTTTGAATTCATTGGTCGGTTTCGCTCGGTTTGAGAGGTTTTCGTTAGCAAGAGCCACGTCATATGACACATCCAGACCAAGAGATGCAGTTCACTCAGAGAGTGGGCGGGTCTATTGGCTGGAGCCAGGCTAATTTCGTCCCGCAAGGGAAATGAAGCTTTTTCAGCCCAACCCAGCTGATTCACTGCCCACAAGGAGCACGTGAGCAATAGACCGTTTGTCAGCCTTCTGATTGGTCCCTGAGACTCCCTGACTGGCCAACCAGAAAAAAACATTGACTTTTTGCTATCGGGGGTGGAGTTTGTGCAGTGGAGAATATTGAATGTGGCTTTCAACAACTGTCCGCAGTGCGCGACACGGAGATCGGCCGGTACGGTGATAGCGACGGCAAGCGTCAAGCGATCTCGCTCAACATAACGAATAAGCTTCAACAAACTAGTTCACATGGACCTTATCAATGGTCTAAGAGTCACGATTGGGTACATATAATTTAAATGGGCAGAATTACGAAAAGCCAGCCTATTATGTGAGGAGAAACATTCTCTCTGTCCTCTTCCTAGTACCCAAGATGCAATGCGCTTCTCTTTCTATCTCTGATCCAGAGGATTAAACTAATTAAAACATTTATTTTTCGGGGGGGAAACTACTGTTTTGCTATGTAATTACTGTACCTTTTTCTTCCCTTTTTATTAATATCACGTAGATGTGTTTTTTTTGGTACTTTATATAGCTGTAATGAGGCTATGAAGAAAAAAAAATCCCATCCACTACCACTATAAAAGAATCTGCAAAGAGGATTCTGTCCCACTGGGATTAAACTAATTAAAACATTTATTTTCGGGTAAACCCCCTGTTTTGCAATGTAACTACTGTACCTTTGTCTTCCCTTTTTATTAATATCACCTAGATGTTTTTCCTTTGGTACTTTATATAGCTGTAATGAGGCTATGAAGGGAAAAAAAATCCCATTCACTGCCACTATAAAAACAATCTGCCCAGGGTTAATGTCCCATCATAGTAACAGGGCAGAATGGGGCGGGATTTGCAAAGGGGCTTATTGGGGGTTAAGAGTCTTGCTCAGGGACACACATCCACATTGCTACCCTGGCCCAAAATCGAAACAGTGAGAACCAGGGGCTCTGATTCCCCAGGCGGGCTCCCTAACCATTCAGCTATGCTATGCTCTAGAAAATGCTCTAGAAAAACAATAACATGGGTAGACCACGCACCTAATCAGTACAAAATGTTTAAAAACCTAAAAATGCTACCGTATCTAGCTTCATATATGGTCATTGAGGGAAGAGGAGTGTTACAGTAGTGCTAAGGGTTTAGGTGGAGTCTGAAGAGGTCTTCAGTCCACGGCGGAAGCTAGGGAGTGAGTCTGTAGTTCTAAGTGCAACAGGGAGTTTATTCCACAGTTTGGGGGCCAGGAGGGCAAACTGTCTAGGACGTGCCGATTTTTGTCCTGTTTTTAGAGAGGGTTCTGTCAGTATCCCTGTGTTGGCTGATCTGAGTGAATGGGTGGGGTTGTAGGGGTTGATCAGGTTTTGGAGGTATGGAGGAGCCGTACCTTTGGCTGCTTTGAAGTTCAGCATCAGTGTTTTGTATTCAGTGCGGGCCGCAACTGAGAGCCAGTGGAGGGAGCGGAGAAGGGGGGAGACGTGAGAATTTTGGCTGGTTGAAGACCAGTCGTGCCGTGGCATTTTGGATCAGTTGGAGAGGCTTACCGTAAGTGCACATGCCAGGAGGCCATTGAGGAGAGAGATACAATAGTCAAGTTTTGATATGACAGATGTCTGGACGAGGAGCTGGGCTGACTCCTGGGTGAGGAAGGGTCTGATTCTACAGATATTTAGAGTGTGAACCTACAGGACCGGGTGACTGATGCAATGTGTGCCTTGAATGATAGCTGGCTGTCCAGGACTACACCAAGGTTTCTAGCAGTTGGAACCGAAGTCACCAATGCATTATCTATGGATATCTTGCATGGGGCAAGACTTACGGTAGCTTGGAAGAAGAGAAGCTCTGTCTTGTCCGGGTTCAGCTTGAGGTGGTGGGCTGACATCCACTGTGAGATGTTGACCAGACATGGATGAATAAAGTTGAATCCTCATATTATGTAATTCAAACCAAATGAATTCATTTTATTGTATTTCGTTTCTTTATAAGTGAAAATATAAAGTGGTGAGGTGTAAAGAGGTTGGTGTCACTACAGTAGCAGATCCATTATGTGCTACCACCACTGTCTTATACCTTACAACAATATTATGAGTTTACATTTCAACGATTCATCACTCAGCTCCTTTCTCTTTGTGTTCATTTTTATGAATGAAGGCCTTTGAGGACGCAAACCCTGTGGTCAAATGGTTCAGCAAACAACAGAAGGTTGGCGGAGGTTACGGCTCCACTCAGGTACTGTAACACACAGGCAGCATGTTGTATGTGCACATTACAAACGTTCTCTCTGTTTTTCAGTCTGTCCTAGAACATAATCCTATTTTCCTTTATTTACTGATAATTACTTTGAGCTAGTACAAACGTAAGAGCCTGTGCAAACAAGAGTTTCACTTCACTGTTACCTATAATTGTGTTGTGACAATAAAGTTGATTGATCACGGTCTCTGGATCTCCCCTCTCCTTCCAGGCGACCATGATAGTATACCAGTCAGTGTCTGAGTACTGGGCCAATGCAAATGAAATAGTCTATGACCTGGATGTGGACATCTTGGTGCCTGGAAGAGCAAAGCCTGTCCCTTTAAACATCAACAGTGGCAACTCATATACAACTAGAACATCTAAGGTCAGACACAGACACACACTCACTCACGCACGCACGCACGCACGCACGCGCGCGCGCGCGCGCGCACACACACACACACACACACACACACACACACACACACACACACACACACACACACACACACACACACACACACACGTTAAGATTTCTCATTAATTGTGTGTGTGTGTGTGTGTGTGTGTGTGTGTGTGTGTGTGTGTGTGTGTGTGTGTGTGTGTGTGTGTGTGTGTGTGTGTGTGTGTGTGTGTTTGATCTTGGACAGATCAAAGATGTAAATCATGACCTGCAAGTGACAGCCACAGGAAGAGGAGAAGCAACTCTCACAGTGAGCATCACTCTCGAGCCGCACCTGCACTTCTGTTTTGTTTGTTTTTGAGCGGTGGTGACACTTTCTCCTATAGATAGCTTTATCCGTGTGTTACTATCCATGTTACTTTGTAGCCTGAACTGCAATACCGCTGGTGACCAAGTGGCGCTGTTGAGTCACACACACACACACACAAACGCGCACGCACGCATGCACGCACGCACGCACGCACGCACACACACACACACACACGCACCACCATGTTTATGTATATATACTTATATATTATTCGCCCCCTCTATTGATGCACCTTCTCTTTATTGGTACTGTACTGCTCTTGTTTTTTAGTTTTTTTTCCTCTTATCTATCTTTTTTCTTACTTCTTTGTAACTTTGTAAATAACTGTATACTGCTGTGCTACAACTGGACAACTGAATTTCCCCCTTGGGATAATAAAGGTATCTATCTATCTATCTATCTATCTATCTATCTATCTATCTATCTATCTATCTACCTACCTACCTACCTACCTATACCTACCTACCTACCTACCTACCTACCTACCTACCTACCTACCTACCTATCTATCTATCTATCTATCTATCTATCTATCTATCTATCACCACTCACTTCAAACTTGGCAAAAAAATGTAACACAATAAAACATTAAAAACACAAGAATCTCCCTCGCCTACCCTGATCATTAAGAGAAAACATCTGCGCCCTTCATCAGCCACCCACCCACCATTTTTCCCCACCCACCTATCCATTCGTCAGGGTGGAAACCTCAAAACCATTTCTTTGGAAATATGAGCTACAAAATCGTGGTATAAAAAAATTAGATAAAAAAGAAAAGAAAAGATGGTTAGGGAGGGAGCGATTAAAAGAGGCATTCTATGTTACACATTATCCTATAACATTTTGTTGATCATTATAACGTTAACTCTATTCATCTGCTCACAGGTGGTCTCACTCTATTATGCTTTACCAAAAGAAAAGAAGAGTGACTGTCAGAAGTTTAACCTCACTGTGGAACTCATCCCAGGTGAATTGGATGCTGTATGCCTGTGTGCAGTCTGTCTGTCATGTGTTGATCCATTATATCTGTCAGTTAATGGCAATGGCAGTGGTACTCAATGTGCGGTCCTGGGGATCCCCAGTGGTCCTTGAGGGAGTTCCAGGGGGTCCCCAGCTAAATTAGTTTATATACAGTAGCATCAGAATAAGTTTGACAACTTTATCCCTGTTTCATACTTCAGCGTATCTACAAGCTGTAGACTTAATTAAAAATGTGGGCTAATTTCTTATCACAAAGGAGTCATAAAAGGAGTCATAAAATCCATTCAGATGGTGGTATGCAGACATATCAATTTGGGGGTCTTTGAAGGTTTATTGTGGCTGTTGTTTGTTTCTGGCTGCGTATCCCTTCATTTGCTTGCTGTATGTTTGACTGCGTCCCTTTGTTTGAGCCTGTCCATTTGCCTGTTTGTTGTTCTTTGACACTGAAATGTATCGTCTTTTATTAAATCTGGTAACAGATTTCTTTCTTTCCTGTGTGTGAGTGCGCTACCTTTACACGACCTATTGCCCATAGGCTGTCTTGGTGTCACATGGTTGCTGCTTCTTCTTTTCTTTGGGGTTTATTGGTGGTTGGTGTAACCTTAAAGGTGCATTACAGCCACCAACTGGACTGTAGTGTAGGTAGATCAGGTGTCAAAGTAGTTAAATATGAGAAACTGCATGTAACTAGTGCGTCGCTCTTATGTGATAACAAAATGATATAGGCCTACGTTGCCTTTTCCTAAGATACCTGACATTGTGAAGTCATGATGTTATGTGGTAAAAAAAACATCATCATTTGGACATATAGCCTACAGTAAGTTAGAATATTATGAAATATACATGAGAAAGAACACCAACACTAACTTCAACACACCAATCCACCAGATTTTATATTGACTGTGTGTCAATTCTTGTTTTCATCTCCACCAGATAAAACCGTGGGAGAGCAGAAGACGTACAAGCTGAAAATATTGGTTTTGTAAGTAAAGTTAAAGCTTTGTACAAAGCTGTATTGTAGACTGTTATTATCTGGCCAGCAACAGTTTACTTCATCCCTTGCTCCCTTTTCATCTTCTCCCCGTCTCCTTCCTGTTCCTTCTTCTCCTTTGCCTTTACAATTTTTTTCTTTTCTTATCTTTAACACCCTCAGTGAACACAAACATCTTCAATGTTTTGGTGTGTCTCTTTGACATGTTGGGGTTAAATTCTTTATTATTATTATAATTACTAGAAGCTCGGCCGCCCGAGCGTCTAGTCGGCAGCCTGGCCAGCTCGGGAACGAATAGGGAATGAATGCCCCGCCCTTTAATGCAAACCCCATTATACCTGTTGTCATAGGATCCGTTTTGACCATCTGTTTGCGTGTGTCCATTTATGCCCATATATGGAGATATCTGTAGGACCCGGTTTGACCATCTGTTTGCCTGTGTCCATTTCTGCCCATATATATGGAGATATCTGTCATTCTGCGTCCATTTTATGCCCATATATGCATGGAGATCTCTGTATCTGTCTCCGTATATGGGTACCAGGGGTCTCCATATATGGGTAACTGGTCCGATACATCACTGGCCAGATGGCCAAGAATTATGTCGCCCTGAGGCGTCTTAATAGTATAGTCTACTGGGTTACACTCTATTCTTGACATCAAAGCTTCCTCACATGGTTATAAAAGCTAACACAACTCATTGTAGCACCATCTGTTATTGACAGCAAACTCACCTGCCTTATGGTGGTACTTTTTATATCAGCATTAAAACTGGAGCTTTTAATCATATTTGAAAGCATCAGAAACTACAGTTTCTATTCTTATTTCCATTTTAGTTCTGTACTAGCTTTCTATTTCACATTTTAACACCCACATCTTAACATTAGCCACTTCCCAATTCAGAGTGTACGCCCTTCGTAGCGTAGCCCTAGCTAGGGTAGTGCTAGTGTAGTGTACTAGGGCTTGTCCTGTTAAGTGCACTTCATTATATCTAGAACAATCGGTGGTAGGCAACAAGTCCAATTTTGTATTGTATTTTATATTGTATATATATATATATGAGTAAGTCACTGTTTTACCGACTTAGAATCGTGCACATTCACCCGACCCAACCCGAAAAAGGTAAAAATTTACGCAGCCCACATTTTAACCCCAGAAAATGTTCTTTTTCACCTTGGGGCTGTTTGCATGTCTGCTTGTGGGTGGTGTCATTTGACTTGTTTCAAAGTCCTTGTTATTAATTGGTTTCACCTAGCCCCACCCCCTCTTCTGATTGGTCGAAACTTGATTGTTCCTCTATTTGGCTATAACTCATCAACCGTTTGTCGTACAAACTTGTGGTTGGTGTCATTTAACTTGTGTCAGAGTTATCACCTTAAATGGTTTAACTTAGCCCCGCCCCCTCTTCTGATTGGTCGATATTCAATAGTTCCTTTGACTTTTCAACGGTTTGTCACTCAGACTTGTGGGAGGGTGTCAAAGGACTTGTTTCAGTCCTTGTCCTTCATTGGTGTAAGCCCCCTCTTCTGATTGGGTGCTGCCCATTGTGACGTGGGTAGAGCTGCGAGGGCCCGGTCATCGCTGCTTGCAGCTTTAATTATTATTATTATTATTATTATCCTTTCAACCTGTGTGGGCTCTATTTTCCTACTGCCATTGGTTTGGTGACTCTAATGCAGAGTCTCCTACCTGTCATCAAATTATTGACTTAGGAATGTGCCAAAAACTAAATAAATCTCCATGACTTTTTGGGTCTAATTGTAGCCTAATGAATGACATACTGGGGGTCCTTGAAATGAAAATGGTTGAGAATCCTGCTAGAGAGTAAAAAATCCTCTCTTATGTGGGTCCCTGGCATATCTTCTCAAATGCGGGAGAGAGAGGTGTGCAGGCTAATAAGTGTCAATTTGGGGGTCCTTCACATGAAAAACAGACCAGGAGAATAGTCACGCTCTGCTCATCTTTTCTTTTAACTAATCCATCCGTTGTCTGTCTTCTCAGGTTTAAGGACAAGCAGTCAGATTCAGGAATGGCAATTTTGGATATTGGCTTGCTCACTGGATTTACTGTGGACATAAAGGATCTGGACTTGGTGAGGGTCTAACCACAACACACACACACACACACACACACACACACACACACACACACACACACACACACACACACACACACCCTAACCCTAACTCTAACCCATTTATATACATATTTTGTGTGTGTGTGTGTGTGTGTGTGTGTGTGTGTGTGTGTGTGTGTGCGTGTGTGCGTGTGTGCGTGCGTGCGTGCGTGCGTGCGTGCGTGCGTGCGTGCGTACATGTGTACATGTGTGTCTGTGTGTGTGTGTAGTTAAGCGACGGAGTCGACCGAGTCATTTCAAAATATGAGATGAACACAGTTTTGTCGGAAAGAGGTTCCCTCATAATCTACCTGAACAAAGTAAGTCCAGCTCTCTGTATATATATAGTGGAGGCTCTAAGCCCGAAAAATAAGCTGTTAAAGCCATACTGTGTAAGTTGCCCAACTAGTGGTCATTAGCCCTATAGCAAACCGCGGTCGCGTCCGCGTCTTTCGTCCGTTTTTCGTACCTTCAGACCCCCGCGTCTGCCTCCACCTCGCTGAGATCTATCTTTTAAGGGGTCCCTTGTTCCTGTGCGTTCAGTAATTCCAGAGATACGGACTCCTTCACCCTGCCTGGTAGGCGAAATTACCTAGAGAAGGGATGGTACAAACGGGCGACAACAAATATGGCTGCCATAGCGACCCCACTTCAAGATGCGCTGTGATTGGCCGGCAGTTGTATAACCCTCGCTGTGATTGGCCGGTAGTGTGATGACGCAATTTTGGCGCGAGATCCGGTCCACGGCAAGGATCTCAGTTTACATATAGAGAAGGCTTTACAGGCTGAAATTCACGGCGCGGATCTTCTAAAACTTTTGTGATTTAATAGTTAGGAGAATTTTAAGATTTGTTTTATAAAAAAAGTTACATAGTACAACTTTAACTTCAAGTCATGATGCAAAGGTCCCCTTTGGTATGGAAGTACCTTAGGGCCATAGGAAAGAATTTATCCAAAGAGACAAGTTAGATCACCCTTCATTTTCTATTTATAGCCATTTTAAAAATGGCCGCCGACAATAATCCCCTATACACCAGACCCCATATCTTTGCTTCTGTTAGAGCTATAATAATAATATTGGTGTCAAAGTGTACATTTTTGGGGTCTAGGAACTCAACTAAACATGTGTCAATGCAAAAAAAACAATACTTCACTTATTAACATGACAGCGGGGGGTAAAATATGCAAATTTCATGAAAAATAACACGTTTTAACAGGGTAACTTACCCCCCACCCCTCCCCCTAAACTTTGATTCACTTTTCCTTTGGTATGGAAGTACCTTAGGGCCATAGGAAACAATTTATCCAAAGAGACAATTTAGATCACTCTTCATTTTCTATCTATAGCCATTTTAAAAATGGCCGCCGACAATAAACCACTATTACACCAGACCCCAACTTTGCTTCTGTTAGAGCTATAATAATAATATTGGTGTCAAAGTGTACATTTTTGGGGTCTAGGAATTCAACTAAACAGGTTTCAATGCAAAAAACCCAATACTTCACTAATTAACATACAGCGGGGGGTAAAATATGCAAATTTCATGAAAAATAATACGTTTTAACAGGGTAACTTACCCCCCACCCCTCCCCTTAAACTTTGATTCAATTTTCCTTTGGTATGGAAGTACCTTGTGGCCATAGGAAACAATTTATCCAAAGAGACAATTTAGATCACCCTTCATTTTCTATCTATAGCCATTTTAAAAATGGCCGCCAACAATAAACCACTATTATACCAGACCCCAACTTTGCTTCTGTTAGAGCTATAATAATAATATTGGTGTCAAAGTGTAAATTTTTGGGGTCTAGGAATTCAACTAAACAGGTTTCAATGCAAAAAACCCAATACTTCACTAATTAACATGACAGCGGGGGGTAAAATATGCAAATTTCATGAAAAAATAATACGTTTTAACAGGGTAACTTACCCCCCACCCCTCCCCCTAAACTTTGATTCAATTTTCCTTTGGTATGGAAGTACCTTGTGGCCATAGGAAACAATTTATCCAAAGAGACAATTTAGATCACCCTTCATTTTCTATCTATAGCCATTTTAAAAATGGCCGCCAACAATAAACCACTATTATACCAGACCCCAACTTTGCTTCTGTTAGAGCTATAATAATAATATTGGTGTCAAAGTGTACATTTTTGGGGTCTAGGAATTCAACTAAACAGGTTTCAATGCAAAAAACCCAATACTTCACTAATTAACATGACAGCGGGGGGTAAAATATGCAAATTTCATGAAAAAATAATACGTTTTAACAGGGTAACTTACCCCCCACCCCTCCCCCTAAACTTTGATTCAATTTTCCTTTGGTATGGAAGTACCTTGTGGCCATAGGAAACACTTTATCCAAAGAGACAATTTAGATCACCCTTCATTTTCTATCTACTAGACCTTACCCGTTCGAAGATATGTGCTCCAAAATATGTCAAACGCACCCGGTGAAAGTGTGTGAGAGAGAGAGAGAGAGAGAAACATTCCTAACTGTGAGAGAAAGGGGTGTGTGTGTGTGGGGCTACAGATCCCATGGCCTGTAGGAACGGACCGTAACCCTGGCAACAGACAGCAGAGTTCAACAGAAGTGGTTAAGAAAACGCTAAAAAACTGCTTTAATTTGGGAGAAATGAAATTCGGGCTCCGTCAGTGTTGGTATAATGCTAATGGCCAATACCATGTGAACTTTGGGATCAGTTGCTGAAGCGAGTGAATAGATAAACGTAGATAAGCGTGAGCGTTAGAGCGTTAGAGCGTGAGCGTTAGAGCGTTAGAGCGTGAGTTTGCTCCTTTATTAGTAGGATAGCCATTTTAAAAATGGCCGCCAACAATTAACCACCATTACACCAGACCCCAACTTTGCTTCTGTTAGAGCTATAATAATAATATTGGTGTCAAAGTGTACACCAATATCTAGGAATATCTAGCAATATCTAGGAATTGTCTAGGAATTCAACTAAACAGGTTTCAATGAAAAAAAAACAATGTTTCAACAGGAGTAAAATTTGCAAAGAAAAATGAGTTTTAACAGGGTAATGTTCCTTTTTCTCCCCCTTTGGCAATGAAGTAGGCTACCTTAGGGTAATAGGAAAGAAATTATCCAAAGAGATTAGATCACCCTTCATTTCTGAAATATACACGTTTTTTAAAAATGGCAGCCATCATTTACACTTACAGCAATACAACACAGCCTATATCTTTGCTTCTGATAGAGATATCATTTCTGGGGTAAAATAATCAGATTAAATTGGTTTCAAGACAACAAAAAAACAATAGTTTTCTCATTACCTTCAAAATGGAGGTGAAATAATTAATCACATTTCATTAATAGTTAACAAATCATTTACTGATGCAAACTTGGACACATCATCAGTAGCCTGATTTCAGACTCTGCGCTGGAGCTTAAGAGTCTGAGCCTGAGCCATTGTGTTGAGATTTCAAAGGGGAGGGGATTTAAAATTTGAAATTCCCAATCACAAGCGATCTGGTGGGAGGGTTGTGTTTGACTTTTGCACACAAAACAATCCCTCCTCCCCCTCCCCTCAATGACATGCACCCAACAGGTCAGTGTCTTTGATGTTTCACTGATTAGAGAGAATCACTAACGAGCTACTCGACACTTGCAGTTCGGAGTCCTTTTGAAGTTCAAAGGGAGCAATTAAGAACTCTGGTGAGCCACGCAGCCACCCCTCCCTCCACTGTTTCTGTAGATTTTTTTCCGTCTTGCTTTGAATTCATTGGTCGGTTCGCCAAGATACGGCTTTGAACCGAATCAAGAGACTCGTCATATGACATATCCAGACCAAGAGATGCAGTTCACTCAGAGAGTGGGCGGGTCTATTGGCTGGAGCCAGGCTACATCATCAGTGTTGTTTCCTGGAGTCACTGGGTGTTTTGGGTCCTGCAAGAGTCAGCCTCCTCAGGCGACCCGACTGAAGCTGATCAGACCTCGTTATGTATCCAAGTGGCATGCTTCTGTCCCCACTGCTCTCCCCTCTTAATCTGGAGGCTTTTTCTGCTGCATCCCCAATGTTGCCTATGGCTCTTCTTTGTTGGCAACTGTTATGCACAGTGGCGTAGCTGTGCGTAGGGAGTGACTGGCAAATTCCAGACTGTCAGGTCTCAATCTGGACAGGGAGATGTGTGGTGGAATTTTCAGCTGCCTCTCCAGGTCAACTGTCATCACTCAGTCTCGGGCTGTGGAGAGCAAACCTGTGCCCGTGCCACAAACTCCTCCCTGACTGAGCTGAAACAGAGCCTGAGTTTATTGGTCTTCCTGTACAGCCTGATTTTGGCTGCGGCCACAGCCATCTTCATTCAGCCATCATAGATGAGTAGAGGCCAGAGGATTTTTGGGTGCATTTCATGCTGGTAAACACAGGCCTTGAATCTTCCAGGGAGCCCCCTCCAGGTCAGCACTGGTTGCCTTGATGGAATCTCTGTCATTCAGAGTGCGGTTGAAGACATTTCCAAGGCTCATCACCGGCTTCTCAATGACTGATGGGATCTGGTGTTCTCCCAGACTGAAGCGAATTTGTCTATGATATTCCCCTTCTTTTGGATAATTTTTCCCTTACCAGGTATATTCCAGCACATGCCATTGCTCACAGTCTTGGACCATCCAAGGCAATGGCACTGCCAGCATTCCATGCTTTAATGGGGAGCAACACAGCCTTTGGCAAGGGCAAGAAGACAGTCCGTGCGGCAGTCCTTGCCTGAACTCACCTTACCTCTTCAGCTGCTCTCTGGCCCTAGCCCCACAACTGAGATGATCTCCACCCACACACCCATTCTCCAGAAATCTCTCCAGAAGCTGTATGGTGTTTCAGTCCGAGCGTATCAAAGGGTGCGTTCGGAAATGCGCACCGGGTGTGTGCTCAGTGTAGTAAGTGCCTAAACCCAACCCTAATCCTAACCTCAGTAAAACTATGCCTAAACCCAACCCTAACCATAACCCTAACCTCAGTAAAACTAACCCTAACCCTAACCCTAACCAGACCCAGTGCACATTTCTGAACGCACCCTTTGATACACTTGGACTGAAACACCAGCAGAAAACACTCTCCCGTTTCCGGGGGTGACATTAGGACTGTGTCCTAATGCTCGACTCTCCCTCTTCCTTCACAAAGGAAGCTACTTTGATCACATGCCACCAAGCAGTGATGCGCTCCATTGGAAGTGCAAGACAGACTGTATTATTGTAGCTATGGGTTCTGGTGTAATAGTGGTTTATTGTCGTTGGCCATTTTTAAAATGGCTATAAATAGAAAATGAAGGGTGATCTAACTTGTCTCTTTGGATTTGTTTTTTTCCTATGGCCCTAAGGTACTTCCACACCAAAGGAAAAGTAAATCAAAGTTTAGGGGGAGGGGTGGGGGGGTAAGTTACCCTGTTAAAACATATTATATTTTCATGAAATTTGCATATGTTACCCTCCGCTGTCCTGTTAATTAATGAAGTATTGGGTTTTTTGCATTGAAACCTGTTTAGTTGAATTCCTAGACCCCATAAATGTACACTTTGACACCAATAATATTATTATAGCTCTAACAGAAGCAAAGTTGGGGTCTGGTGTAATAGTGGTTTATTGTTGGCGGCCACTTTTAAAATGGCTATAGATAGAAAATGAAGGGTGATCTAAATTGTCTCTTTGGATGAATTGTTTCCTATGGCCACAAGGTACTTCCATACCAAAGGAAAGGTGAATCAAAGTTTAGGGGGAGGGGTGGGGGTGTAAGTTACCCTGTTAAAACGTATTATTTTTCATGAAATTTGCATATTTTACCCCCCGCTGTCATGTTAATTAGTGAAGTATTGGGTTTTTTGCATTGAAACCTGTTTAGTTGAATTCCTAGACCCCAAAAATGTACACTTTGACACCAATATTATTATTTTAGCTCTAACAGAAGCAAAGTTGGGGTCTGGTGTAATAGTGGTTTATTGTTGGCGGCCATTTTTAAAATGGCTATAGATAGAAAATGAAGGGTGATCTAAATTGTCTCTTTGGATACATTGTTTCCTATGGCCCTAAGGTACTTCCATACCAAAGGAAAAGTAAATCAAAGTTTAGGGGGAGGGGTGGGGGGGTAGGTTACCCTGTTAAAACGTCTTATTTTTCATGAAATTTGCATATTTTACCCCCCCGCTGTCATGTTAATTAGTGAAGTATTGAGTTTTTTGCTTTGAAACCTATTTAATTGAATTCCTAGACCCCAAAAATGTACACTTTGACACCAATATTATTATTATAGCTCTAACAGGAGCAAAGATATGGGGTCTGGTGTAATAGTGGTTTATTGTTGGCGGCCATTTTTTAAATGGCTATAAAAAGAAAATGAAGGTCGATCTAACTTGTCTCTTTGGATAAATTCTTTCCTATGGCCCTAAGGTACTTCCATACCAAAGGAAAAGTAAATCAAAGTTTAGGGGGAGGGGTGGGGGGGTAGGTTACCCTGTTAAAACGTCTTATTTTTCATGAAATTTGCATATTTTACCCCCCCGCTGTCATGTTAATCAGTGAAGTATTGGTTTTTTTGCTTTGAAACCTATTTAATTGAATTCCTAGACCCCAAAAATGTTCACTTTGACACCAATATTATTATTATAGCTCTAACAGAAGCAAAGATATGGTGTCTGGTGTAATAGTGGTTTATTGTTGGCGGCCATTTTTAAAATGGCTATAAAAAGAAAATGAAGGGTGATCTAACTTGTCTCTTTGGATAAATTCTTTCCAATGGCCCTAAGGTACTTCCATACCAAAGGGGACCTTTGCATCATGACTTGAAGTAAAATGTGTCTTAGAGCCTCCACTAATACTGTAAATACTGATTATCACAATCCTCTCTCTCTCTCTCTCTCTCTCTCTCTCTCTCTCTCTCTCTCTCTCTCACTCACATTCACACACACACTATATCAATCTTCCTCTGTCTCTTAACTTGGTGTTTGCCTTTCTCTAGGTGTCTCACACAAAACCAGATGAGATTGTGTTTAGAGTCACCGGGACAATGAAAGTGGGCATCATGCAACCTGCAGCAGTGTCCGTCTATGAGTACTACGATCGTGAGTTGACAGGAGCTCTCCCTCTGCCACTTGCTCTGTTGGGTTACTCACACACACATACACACAATCATACACAAACACATATAGTAGCCTACATCATGCAATAATACATACATAACATCATACAAAAAAGATATGCTTCATTTAAAATAAATACATCATACAACAATAAATCATACAAAGATATGCATACATCATACATAGATAGGCTATAATAGATATACCGTTGGTGCATGTTGAGATTGGCACATTTTCTGGGGCAACCTGCCAAGATCACACATGTCACACGTGTCTTCTTTTTCTTTTTCTTTTTTTTACTTAAAAAAATCGCCTACAATGAAGTGCATTTGAAACTACATCGCAATGCACATCATGGGGTGATCACTGCTTGCCTCCTGTGAATTGTTTTGTTTTTGTTTATTTTATTTTGTTGCTGAGTGAGATCAGCAGACAACGTGACGTGAGTGAGATTAAAAAAGAAAACCTGGGTGAAATCTGCCAATCTCAATGGGCAGTTAGGCACTAATGGTACTATAAGTCACTCCTGCAATATAGAACGTGCAGACCAGTGGAGTGCTCCAGTATTCTTTATTGGGTAGTCTCCTGAAGTGCCCAGATGTTGTTCTGTCTGTGTATTATTTGTAATTTATGCTATATGAGCCATTAACGTTTTCATTCTTATATTTGTTCGTTCTATCTCTGTCTGTCTGCAAAAATCACAGGCATCTCTCTCTCTTTTTGTTCTCCTCGTAGAGAAGAAATGTGTGAAATTCTACCATGCAGTGAGGCAAGAGGGAGAGCTGTTAACGCTCTGTGGAAAGAACGACCGTGAATGTACATGTGCTGAAGGTCAGAACAATAACGCCTCATTTCCTGTGGTGTAAAAAGTACTTAAATCCTTTACTTAAATCGAATGAAAGTTTCAATACCGCAATGTAGGAACACTCCGATACAAGCCAAAGTCCAGAATTCAAACTTTACTTAAGTAAAAGTACGAATGTTTTGGCATCAAAATGTACTTAAAAGTAAAAGT
This sequence comes from Nannobrachium achirus, assembly GCF_963921795.1. NCBI lineage: Eukaryota > Metazoa > Chordata > Actinopteri > Myctophiformes > Myctophidae > Nannobrachium > Nannobrachium achirus. The sequence goes on from NC_137812.1 coordinate 61,290,747, forward strand.
ACTCATTATGCAGAATGTCCCGTTTCAAGTTTTCAAATAAAGACATCTTTTGAAAATAACAGATCTACAAAATCACAATGCATCGCTCTGCAACGCATTGTGAGCTTGTAGATTGCCTATTTTCAAATGTTCGAAATGTATACCGAGCTGAAGTGGTTAATGTATGTTTTGTAATAACTACACACTAAAAACTGCTGGGTAGATTCATCTACCCAAAATCTGAGTAAAAAATGGTTTACCCATTATGGGTTATTATAATGGTGTTTGTATGTATAATGGGTTGTTTTGTACAGCTCATACATTACCCAGCTGCTGAGTAAAATTGTTTTACTCAGTATGGGTAGTTTTAAACTTAAGCTGGTCACCTGGTATGCAAAGCATGCTGGGAAAAGCATTTCTCTAGGTTTTCATGGATATTTTCTAAGCTTTTGGTAGCTAAAAATGCTAAATGTATCATATCCATGTGTCTGCCTTGGCAAGCTGACTGTCATATGCCAAAACCCTAACCGTAACTGCTAGGCTGCTAGCTTATGCTTGAGCTCCCTCCCCCTGCTGTTCTGAAAGAACTCATGATAAATTTGAGGTTAGTATGTTGATCTCTCTGATTATAGCGTTTCAACATTGTTGCATAATTTACAATTATGTACCTTTATGTTGATATTGCTATATTTGGAACAAATTATCTGAGAAAAAAACCCTAAAACAAATCTTATCTTATGTTAATGTTAAATAAAGTTAGCATGGTCATTTACGATGAGTAAAATATACTTCCCACATGTGGATAAAATATATACTAAATAATAGTGGTTGACCCAGAGTGAGTAAAAAATTCTACCCAGATGTGGTAGAATATCTTACTACGGTGCTGGGTAGAAAGGACCTACCCATTTTGCTGTGTAAGATTTACTACTGTTGGGTAGGTCCAATAGTTACCCAGGGGTGGGTTATAATACAACCCAGATCGGGTTATTTTCAACCCAGCCGTTTTTAGTGTGTAGTAAGACACCTCAGGTTGTGCCATGTCTTGGCCGTTGTCCAGTGATGTATATCGGACAAGTTATCCATAATCTCCATATATGGGCATAAAAGGGATTCTGAGTGGTTCCCATGACATCACAACATACAATCCATTTTATGCCCATACATGGAGACCCCTGTCTGAACCAGCCACATCACTGTGATGTCACCTGTTTATGCCCATATATGGAGATCCCTAATCTGAGTATCTGACATCATTGTGATGTCACACTGATGTGTCAGGGGAACAACAGTCTCAGGCGTGACAGAGATACGGACAAGATGTGCCGTTTTCATGGTTAACTGCGACCTATGGTCGCAATAATCAAAATCTACAAAGTAACTAAAGTTGTCAAATAAATGTAGTGAGTGAAAGTACAATATTTGCCTCTGAGATGTAGTGGAGTAGAAGTAAAAGTACTGAAAATTTAAAATATTCAAGTAAGTTACAAAAGATATATACTTAGTTACTTTAGTTAATTTCCATACAATGCTATGCACCTGTGATGTCCGAATTGTGACACAGCTGTCACAACTGGTCTACTACAGCTTTTCCTTTGCTTTTCTCTGTAATATCATATATGATATTGATGTTGCTATTGCTGCTATTGTATATACAATATATACAAAGTATCTGTAAACATGATTTGCTAATTTTTACACTAAAACATTATAATACTGTACATAGCTGAGATAGAATACGTAACTTTAATCCTTGGTAGGCTACCCTAAAATAAACTCCAAATTACATAAATTCTGTATATTTTTACTGATACTACATATTGTAATTAATAATACATTTTCTTCTCATTGATACATAATCTCAAGAAGCTCATTCACCCATCACTCACATACTGTATTTAATTTGTGAACAAATGCATTTCTAGAGAGCTGCAGTATGCAGAAGAAGGGCAACATTAACAATGATGAGCGTACTGCAAAGGCCTGTGAGACTGCAGTGGGCAGAAGCATAGATTTTGGTAAGTGTCCCTGTTAGCGTGTGTGTGTGTGTGTGTGTGTGTGTGTGTGTGTGTGTGTGTGTGTGTGTGTGTGTGTGTGTGTGTGTGTGTGTGTGTGTGTGTGTGTGTGTGTGTGTGTGTGTGTGTGTGTGTGTGTGTGTGTGTGTGCGCGCGCGCGCGCGTTTTTCTGTGAGTCTGAGAGAGTCCTTGTACAGTAAACTGCTCTAACAGTGTGCAACCTACCTGTCTGCCCTCAGTGTACAAAGCGAGACTGGAACGATTTGAAGATGCTAAATCCACGGACATTTACCACATGAGCATAGAAAACGTCTACAAGCCAGGTAGATATGCCTCTCTCTCTCTTATAGGTTGATCTATTTTAATTGACTCATTGTAACATTCGCCTTCATTTCTTCCCCCTCACATATCTTGGTCTGAAGCACTGTAAATAGTGGTTCTTTATGTGGGGTTCGGGGACAAAATCAGTTTAACCACTTTAAACTTATATATCAGCTTTTGAAAATAGCCAATCTACAAGCTCACAGCGTGTCATGAATCATGATGCCACGTGATGTGAATCTGAGGGTGGAAATTAATGTGGAAAATATTCACACACAAATAATTTGAACAAAATGATTAATAATTAATATGAGAAATAATTTGACCAAAATAATTGATATGAGAAATAGTCAGGAATGTAGTGGCAGTGTGCACAAGAAATGTGTAGGCTGATCAGTCCAGTGGTTTGCGGACACACAGACAAACAGACAAGGTGCCAGACCGTCTGACATAGTGTGTCAAAGACATTCTGTATTTGGGCACTCAGAAATCATAAGCACACAATAAGACAAAGACAACAATTCAGATTTCAAAGGATGAGAGATTTTGGTACTCGAGTAGGAGTAGGTACATCCTCCTGTCTGACCCAAAGTGTGTCCGGTCTGATTACAGCTTATTGCGACCATACTGTAGATAGCAGTTACAGCAACTATGAACAACCGGCACATCTTGTGTGTGTATCTCTATCAGTCACGCCTGACACTGTGGTTCCCCTCGTTCTGGCTTCACTGTGATGTCACACTAACAGAATCCCTTTTATGCCCATACCTATGGAGTTCCCCGATGTCATCAATATTACACCATATCTATTAAACAGGACTTCATATGGGAATGCCCATATATGGAGGAGGCCACATCGGCCACATACCACACTAGCAGAATCCATAATATGGCCAAGACAGATGGCCAAGACAACCCATATCTGTGTGGCTGGTTCTACAGACAGGGATCTCCATGTATGGGCATAAAAGGGTATGATGTCAGATGTCATAGATATCATAGGACTTTCACATAACAAATAAATGAGTAAGCATGTTTGGGCTCTCACAGCATATCTCCTTATACAGTTAATGGATCTCCATATATGGGTACCAGGGGTCTCCATATATGGGTAACTGGTCCAATATACATCACTGGCCAGATGGCCAAGAATTATGTCGCCCTGAGGCGTCTTACTAGTATAGTCTACTGGGTTACACTCTTCTTCTTTACATCAAAGCTTCCTCACATGGTTATAAAAGCTAACACAACTCATTGTAGCACCATCTGTTATTGACAGCAAACTCGCCTGCCTTATGGTGGTGCTTTTTTATATCAGCATTCAAACTGGAGCTTTTAATCATATTTGAAAGCATCCGAAACTAAAGTTTCTATTCTTATTTCTATTTTAGTTCAATACTAGCCTTTCTATTTCACATTTTAACACCCACATCTTAACATTGTGTATACAGTTGATCAATCCATTGGTAAAGAGTTAAATTAACACTGAGGAATGTACTGTGTAAATGGAAGGGTTTTATTCTACGCTCCATAGAATTCTTGTATATTCATGCATGCATTTCATTCACTCTTTACGTTATATTCATGTTACAGGAACTGATATGAATGCAGAGGGGAAGCTCCGTGCATTTCTAAGTTTCCAACACTGCAGAGAGTCTTTGGGATTGACAAAAGATAAGACCTATTTGGTCATGGGCACATCAAACGATATGTACAGAATTGAAAATGGAAACAGAAACGACACAGGGTGAGTTCGCTTTATGTTGCAGCTGTTTTTGAAATAGTTTTCATTTAAAAAAAAAAAACTTTTATACTACCGTATATACTGTATAATATTTTACTTTTTACTTTTCGTTCTGTTCAACATTTGTTTGGTTGTTGTTATCTGTTAATGTCACAATATTGAAAAATAAATTGTATGTGAATGTCCACTGTAGAATTATGTTTATCAGTACTACAACGAGAGGCGATCACAAAATGTATGTTCCTCTCTTTTGTCCGTAGGTACCAGTATCTGCTGGGTGAGAGGACATGGATAGAGCATTGGCCCTCTCAAACAGAATGTCAGGGTGGTGAAGCCAGACCTGTCTGTTTGGGCTTGCAGAAACTGGTGAACTACTTATCATACATTGGATGTCCAGATTAGTTCAAAGCAATATGTTTTCCTTTCCTGACTGGCACATTTTCACTGTTATAAGGGAAGTTACATGTAAGCTGCTCATTTTGTGTTGTGTGCAAAAACATGTCCCGATGTTTCATTCATACCGGTATCTTCATTAAACTGTGTTGGCCCCTCATCACATGGTCTGTCTCATACTGTATCTCCTCATCACATGGTCTGTATCATACTGTACCGGATATCTCGTGCTAATCAGTCTAAAAGCGCGAAATTTTGCACAGATGTAGCTCAGGGTATGCTCTAATGATTTGATCGGCGACCTTCGGGGTCGCCACAGCGGCCAAATCAAGTTGTGCTCCCATTGACTTTCTATACAGGAGGAAAATACCCAGAAACATTTTTTTTTCTGGGTATTTAAGTAGGATCTGAGGGGTCTAACTAGGGGTTTGTCATCATGCTGAATCCATTGCAAGCATTTGTTTTGCACAAAAACATTCCTTGGGCTAGAAATGGCATCAGAAAACGATGCATGTATGGGTGAGCATTCATGTTAGTCGGAGGCCTTAGGGTTTTTTTTCTCGTGCTAATCAGTCTAAAAGCGCCAAATTGTGCACAGATGTAGCCCAAGGCATGCTCTAATGATTTAGCTCGGGCGCCCGAGTCGGCGACTTTCGGGGTCGCCACAGCTCCAGAAAACACCCAAAAAACTCTGAAAAGTGATGACTCATCACTTTTCATCACTAAACCATCGTTTTCTTGGGCCATTTGTAGCCCAAGGAATGTTTTTTGGGCAAAACAAATGCTTTCAATGGATTCAGCATCATTACAAACCCCTAGTTAGACCCCTCAAATCCAACTTAAATACCCAGAAAAAAAAGTGTTTTTCTGGGTATTTTCATCCTGTATTGAAAGTCGATGGGAGCCCAACTTGATTTGGCCGCTGTGGCGACCCCGAAGGTCGCCGACTCGGGCGCCCTAGCTAAATCATTAGAGCATACCCTGGGCTACATCTGTGCAAAATTTCGCATCCACCCTCATCCTCCCCTGTTGGTCTGAGCTCTGAATCTGTCACTCTCCATGGTGCTGAAGCTCTGCAGCTATGTGTCATTCCAAGTCAAGTCAAGAATCAAGTCAAACCTGGTGGATGCTTGCTAATGTTTTGAGTTTGATTCCTTAGTTCCTTAGCCTTCTCACTGCCTAGTCAAAATGTTCATGTCTCTTTACCGTTTTCTCTGTGCATTTGTGCAAAGTCTTATAAAAGCCAGATCTGCTCTCATCCTTTCTATTCTGATCTTGGGTGCACAACTCCGTTCTTACAATAGTAAAGACAGAAGAGAAAATCAAACCTCGGTTCGAAGTGGAGTGGTGAATCTGAGCAGCGTGCGTGCGTACGTGCGTGCGTGCGTGCGTGCGTGTATGTGTGTGTGTGTGTTGAGTGTGCCTGGCCTGCACAAAACAGCGCCCCTCCTTTAACTAGTGTGTTGTGTGTGGCCACTCAAGGTATTGCCAGGCTACGGACACGGCCAGCCAGCCACCCACCCACCCAGCCACCCACGGACATACCCACGGACATACCTGTCTATTGGGAGTGCTTTCACCACTCCAAAAACACACAAAGCAAAGCAGAGGCCAGAGTAGAATGAAATGGCTTTATAAGCCAAATGTCAACATATGAGAGGACAATCAAAACAGGGTAGGCAAATGTCATGTGTCACTCATTCATACAGGTACAAGACAATGTTGGCTGGATGTTTCGCAAGACTACTAAAAACAATGCAACATCAAGATAATAATAAACCTGGAAGTAAAACATAAATAAAAGAAGAATAAAGGTAAAGTTGGTAAAAAAACACAGAAAACACTTCATCAGAGATAAATAAAGTTCACAGAACATTCACAGGCCAGGTGGATAGGCTGAGGAGAAGGTGAAGTGGAGCAAACAGCGAAACTGTGATTTGGGATTAGAGCGGAATACACAGAGAACATGTTAAAACACAAGCATAGCAAGCGAGTGAAAAGCAAAACAAAAATAATAATGAAAACTAATTCTGCTGAGAGGCAGGAGTAGGCGGGGTTGATCTCTAGCCTGATTGAATGTATTGAAGTTTGTTGATAACAATTCTATGATTCAATATTATTACTCATTTAAATCTGCCTATCTAGCAATGATGCATATAAATAAACATGTGCATAAGCTTCATCACCCAATCCAATTCCATTTAATCTTTTGGAATGCTATTTATGAGATTGTGTTGAGTTTTACAGATTGTAGACAAGGCTCTGCTATTTCACTTTAACCATCTGTGAGGTAATAAACACAACCCCTGTGTATTACATCATTTGTGAACGAGCTGGCACTAATGAGTTTATATTTGTGCCACACTTTCATAATGCAATATATTTAATAATCTTTTAGAACTGAAAGGAAATATTTGAAGTCACTCTGGGGAATTGCATGATAAATGTCATAGCTGAATGTAAACTAAAAGAAGGCACATAATCGGAAGATATATCTCCTGAAGGAACATACTGCTGAGGTAAGATAGAACCCATTATTTTCCATGAGGTAACAAAGAGGTAGTCAATATTGTATAGCTACTTCTGAATAATTATTTTACAAAATAAGAAGAAGATTGTAGTTGATACTTTACAAGGTCACTGTTCAAATACAAGCACAAATGTATGAGCTACAGACACTACCTTTTGCTAAAGGTTATGTTTGCTGACTGGAAAACGAAACTAAAGTTTAGTTTGCAGTTTCTCAATTGTTTACTCATTTAAGCCCCTTGCACTCAAGTCTCCATGACCTCTTATACACTAACTCTACAATTGCAAAGTGACTGCATGGTGCTTCATTTCTGCAATTGAACACAGTTCAATTCCTGCGTTTGTTATGTAGAACACAAACAGGTTGAAGAATAAAACATTGCATCGAGTGGCCATCCGAGTGAGCTTGGTGTGAGATATATATATATATATATATATATATATATATATATATATATATATATATATATATATATATATATATATATACATACATACATACATACATAGATATCTTATTTTTCTTTCAGCTAAATCCCATCAGGGTCGCCATAGCGGATCTGACCAAGTTTGGATGTGTGAACTGCAGCTTTAAAAAAGTAAACAGTGCTAACATACAGTACATGCACTGCAGCCATACCAATTTCTGCAGGAAAAGTTTAAACCAGGTGGCATATATATGAGAAGAAAATCATTATTGATATTGACACAAATTACCTATGTCAACACAAACCTAAAAAGCCAACAGGGTTGGGTTTAATGATTAGACAAATTCAGTGTTAAAGGCTATGTTTGCTGACTGGAATCAACATGTTTTATCTTTGAACTGCTGATGTGTTGTACATTCAGGATTGTGAAGTAGGCTAAACAAACAGTTCCAAATAGCTCCAGTCAGTTCATAACAAGCAAATAAACATGTCTGGTGTAACAAGTGTATAATTACTGTGTGATGCATTCAGGATTTAGGAGCAGGATCAAGCATAAACATTAATCATGAACTTTGTACTTCATGTTTTCAGTTTTATGTAATGCTGAAAATGTGGCAAAACTTGATTAGAGGTTCTACAGTATGACATGGGTGAGGTTGCTTGCTGTTAACCAAGTCATCCTTCTCTCAAGCTGACACCTTAAGCACAAAAAGTATAGAATTGACTATTGTTTTTGCCTGCCACAGTGAAGGATACAGCAGAGTTGATTATGGTATGTGTGCCTGCATCAGCAGATTTCTCTGAGTGCATACATGCACGTGTGAGTAGCCTATTTTTTGTGTTTATGAGTCTATTTTCAAAATGCAACAGTGTACAACAGGCTTAGTCCTCCTTGATCTTGAAAAAAATGCTTTGTCTCTTCTATTTGAATTGCATTCAGTGATAGTATTATTGACAAAACTAAGGACCAAGGCCAGTCATGTTGACTCTTAAAAATGATGTAATAGCTTTGAGGGAAAAAGATCCTATTTGATAGGACCCTGACTTTTCCTACATGTGTATGTATTTTATTCTAATATTTTATTTGATTAAAAATGACTATTTCTATGCCTTTAATGGACATGGTCATAATGACCATGTTTTTTTTGTTTGTTTGTTTTTAGACACTCCAGCATGCAAAGGTTTTATGTTGCAATCAGCTGAAGTATTTCAGTCAGTTTAATGGCACCTGTCTTTTTCAACATCTGTGATCACACTGAAAGCTGAATTAAAAAAACAACATGCATTGAATCTTGACCATCAGGTCATATTTCCTGTCAGATATGCATATGCCCTAGGAATCCTTTTGAACGGGGCATCATATCTGGATTTTATACTCTCCTGGTGGACTTCTCGCCCGAAACATCTGAATCTAGATTTAATGCCTGGAACTCTGATTTACAAGGGGAACTAACAATGGATGAGTTTAACACAGCCTGTGAGGAGGCTCAGGCACAGACTAGTAATACTCGTTTAAAATTGCTGCAATATAATTGGCTGATGAGGGTGTATATCACGCCAGAAAAAATAAACAAATTTAATTATAATATCCCAGACACTTGTATCAGATGTATCGATGATAAAGGCACTCTGTTCCATTGTTTGTGGGCATGTCCAAGAATAAAGGAGTTTTGGGAGGAGGTTAGAAAGGAGTTACAACGGATAGTCTACTACTTATTAACATCGAGCTAGATCCAAAACTTTTCTTATTAGGCCTTTACCCGATCGGCCATAAGATAAAAAACTGTGAGATAAAAGTTCTGGACCTTGGGTTCCTACAAGCCGGGTTATCGCCCTTTCATGGAAAAAGACAGGGAAACCTAGCATTGCTCAATGGTTTAAGGAACTATCTTTATGCCTTCCTTTAGAAAGAATCACATACACTCTCAAAAACAAACAAGAGCTATTTGAGAAAATATGGGGGAATTTTATTCAGTATGTCAAGGGCAACGATCTTTCTTATTTGATGGAGGAAACGGGAGTAGGGTAGCTGCTTTCTCTCTACAGTCACGTGTATGGCCTTGTGGCATAGGACTATGGATGTTAATGGTATATGTGCTCTTTGTTTCATAATTATTTAATATTCTTATTTGTCGTGTTAGTGTCAGGTATTTTGTTTTTAGTTTTTTTTGTATGTTGTATTCTTTTTTTTTTTTTGTCTGAATGTAGCTTTTTATTGTATTGTATTTGTTGTCTTGTATGTCTAAAAAAAGAATGGAAAAAAACACAAAATAAACATAATGTTTAAAAAAAAAAAGATATGCATATGCCAAGGTGAGACATGACCTTGGCTTTGACATGATCTAAATGTCTCAATAGAAGAGCAGGCCAGGCTTTCAAGAAATACATCAGGGTCATTTACTGGGTATGTTTATATGGGTAAAATGTTTGCTCTCTAGTCCCTAGACTAATTTTATTTTACCAAATGCATCTGATGATCTATGCCTGCTGTTATGCCACTTGCTAAGTATGAATCCAACACACACACTTGTGCTCCCTCAAGTGGCTTTTTAATGTAAGTGCATACAGCTGGAAAATAAATCTGCTTCTGATGAGCCTCTATGGTGGCTTTTCTTTAACAAAAACGTGTACTATTTGCTTTGGTGCATGCTCTTTAACAAAGATTATTCCTATTTCTTTTTCTACCATTTTCTTGTATAGGCTACCAGTGGACAGTGGTGGTGGTTCTCAAACTTTTTCATGTCAAGGACCCCCAAATTGACACTTATTACCCCGCGGACCCCCCATTAGAAAAGATATGCCAGGGACCCCCATAAGAGAAGATCTTTTACGTCTCTAGCAATGATTCCTAACCATTTTAATTTCAAGGACCCCCATTTTGACATGCATTAGGCTAGTACGGACCCCCATTTAATGTAATTTCTGAGTCTGCAGATTGTAAAATCAATGTTCATTTGGTTCCATTTGTACACTCTCTGAGTTACAAATACCCATTTGGTTCCTGGCTATCATTTAGCTGGGGACCCCCAGAGTGCCCCAGGGGTCCTTGGGGAGTTCCATGCTTCCAGGGGGACTTTGAGAACCAATGCGACATCTTTCGCTAGATGGCGACAGCGCTCAACACACGTGTGTGAAATAAAAGCTGAAAAAGAGTCGTTGATTCGATGCTGACGTAATTCCGGTTTCCGTCGCGCCGGCGGCATATTGTTAGCGCTAGTTAGTCAGTGTAATTTGTTTTCCTAGATATTGTGTGACTTTTTGGTAATTACGACGACATTCCAATACCCGTGTCAAGCGGTTAACGAAGTGTGTTTATTCAGGCAACACGGTCTCTCTCGCTTTGAGCTCAATACAAGAACATAAGTTAGGAAATGGCTAAGGTGCAAGTGTTGAATGTGGCTGTGCTGGACAATCCAACCCTCTTTGGAAACCCTTTTCAGTTTGAAATGACGTTTGAATGCATGGAGGATTTGCCAGAAGGTGGGTGTTGGTCTATGCTATGCTCTGTGTGTGGCGCAAAGATGTGGAGTAGTATTAGTCATTATATATTTGCTAATTATTTAGCCTATTTCACGTAGCTAGCTCTGGTCAGCCTGCGAGCTTTTGCTACTGGCGAGAGAGAACTCGCTGTGGCACATGCCCACAGCTGTAGCTAGTATACATTGATGGTCGGGGATCATAATAAGTTATGTGTTTGTTATGATGTAGCTCAGCTGTTTCGCGGACAAATGATATTGCAATTTGTTGAAATTTGGCGCTGGCGCGTTTTCTTGCACACGGCGCCACGCCCTCTTCCAGGGATTGGTTCGTTCACGACTTTGCAAGGAGCTCATTGGTGTATCCCGCGTTGCTGTAGTAACAGGAAAAGTCAGCACCATAATAGTCCATATGGTGTCTATAATCTTGAAATGTTGTGACTAGTGACTACTGAAAACTAAAATAAAAAGTGGTCTTAAGTAGGCCTAGTATAGGCCATGGCTACTTTACATTACTTCCATGTCTATTAGTATATACATGATTTGAACATGCACAGTACATCATTGTCAGACATACATTTACCCTCCCCCAACTTATTGTTTATGCCCATAATGACTGTCTAGTGACAGGTTTTGTTCCAAATATAGAAATATTAGGCCTTAATTGCCAAATGATCAGATCATCAAGACCAGTGTTAAATTTTGTTGACTTGACTGTCAGAAAATGTTTGTCGACTACCCTTTGTCACTGACAAACTAAATAAAATCAACCTATGAAGAATAAAACTATGTCAATCATGCATGTAATTGTATCCAACCATTTTCCAAAGCATTATTCTTTATTTTCTTACATTTTGGACTGGACCTGCCTGTTATCCATCGATCTCATTAATGTTTTGCCTTTTGTACTGCTAGATCTAGAGTGGAAGATCATCTACGTGGGTTCGGCTGAGAGTGAGGAATGTGACCAGACTTTGGACTCTGTTCTAGTTGGCCCGGTACCGGCGGGTAGACACATGTTTGTATTCCAGGTGAGATCACTTTGTCTTGATCAGCATCCAGTTATGAAATGTTGAGATCCTTGTAATAAACAGTCAGAGGAATAAACAACAGACTTACTTTATCTCCAGTGTTTGTCCTGCACCTGATTACTAGAGTGGATCTACATGCTCTGTTTTTAAATAATAAATCAAATCTTTGATTGATTCTTTAATAAAAAATCCTTATTTGGTCATGTCATTGTAAAAAGTTTGAAAAAAGAAAAAATAGACAATCTGCAAGCTCACAGCATATTTTAATTTGACACGTGAGCTTGTAGATATGCTATTTTCACTAATTGTCAATATCAACTTTAAAGCATGCTTCTCGATGAATCAAAACCATAATCGATAGAATAATCGCTATTATTGTCAATAAAATAATTGATTGTTGCAGCCCTAATTGGATTACTACCGTATGTGTCGGTCTTATTTCTCCCATCAGGCAGATGCTCCTAACACGGGGCTGATTCCAGAGAGTGATGCTGTAGGCGTTACCGTGGTTCTCATAACCTGCACCTACCTTGGGCAGGAATTCATTCGCATTGGTTATTATGTGAACAATGAATACACAGACCCTGAACTGAGAGAGAATCCACCTCTCAAACCAAACTACACCCAGGTAACAGTTTGCCTATGCCTCACATACAGTAGAGTTCATGTAACTGTTTAGTTTAGTCACAGTGTCACCGTAGTCTGCAGGTTTTTGTTTAGTTTTTATTGTAATGCTTGTGCATAACTTAGCTACATTATCACTTGCCTGAAATAAAGTATTTCACCCTATAGTAATTAAAGAGCTATAGTACTATGTACTGTAGGTGACATTAGATAGGCTTTATGCCATGCTGTTTCTCCATCGTTACCAGTTCATTAACGTATACTTACTTATACGTGGTTAAGGTCTTTACCATAGACTGTAAAAAAAAATATGGACGAAGCGAAGCCATTGGTTTCTATGCTGTGAAAATGACGTTTTTTTTGTCCCTTGTATGGGAGTCGCCATCATTGTTTGAATGGTACCCCAGGAATCATAAGAAATGCTATTGGTTGCCAACGGTCACGTGGAACCGCAGGGATACATGGGAGAATGTGGTGTTGAGCCTCCCGAAATAAAGCACACGAAGGAGAACACAGCAGGCTAGTATCAGTTTAGTTGGCCAATCCCCCCCCCCCCCCCCCTAAAATCTATCATCAAGTTTAACATAAATGGGACCATATTTGCACAAAACGCATATCATGGTGATTGAAAGGGAGTTTTTCACTAGCGACAGCCAGGAACCATAAAGTATTTATGACAACGTTTATTAAGGTTAGAAAATCAAACGGGAAAACGAATGGGGTCCAATGTAGACAAATTCTTTTTGGTATCTCGCGGGGGGAAAACAGCGCAACTAGCGGCCAAACATTTGTTTTAAATCGGCGGAACTATGCCCCTGGTCTTATGCACTGGGGGTGTTTTTTGTGTGTAACCTGGTCGTGTCAGAATGCATTCACATAGAACACAAATATTTTGTGACGAAAAGACGACACAATCTTTATTTGGAATAAGCAAATAAAACCTGTATCACATGTATGAATGTGATTATATGCTCCTGTATTGTTTGTTCGGCATGCCCCCAGTGTGTAAAAGGGCCGTTTTGGAGCCTCACCCCAGATGTAGCCTACAGTAGGCTGCATACTAAAGCTGATGATGCTGGTTAATATCACAGGATATTGGGCAGTGTGGTGGGTTTTATGGACCCAAAGCACCTTGCAGAGCAGAGCCTGACCCACTGAGAAATGTTCCATTGCAGCTCGGGCATCGTGCCGGCATCAGACGGCGTCCAAAAAATTAACGGGCGAATTTTGAGGTTGGACACGTCACCGAATGCAGCGCATTGATTAAAAAGGGAACATTCCCTGCGTCGATGCCGGCATGGCGCGCGATGGCTGCAGTGGAGCCCTGGCGTTGGTGATAAGCACCGGTCCTTGCCAAGCAGGTCACAGTGCTTGTTGTCTGTTTATATGTAATGTAGCCCTCCTCCTTCAACCCCATATTACCCATGTAAAGGCTACAAAAATACTTGGAAGAGTGATTGAATGTGACTCTACTCTTGCCCCTTTTCTCTCCTTTCTCTCAGCTGCAGAGGAATATCTTGGCCTCCAACCCCCGTGTCACACGCTTCCATATCAACTGGGAGGGCACCGCAGATAAAATGGAGGACAGTGAGAACGTTGACCCCACCCCTAACACCAGCAACAGCATGCTTCCTCCGTCCTGTTTACCTGGCAAGGCTCCGCCCCTTGGAATGATGCTTGACAACTCAATGGACTGCATGTAGGAGCCACGTTTATACACATCATGGACAAGACCCACTGTAACGTAAACACTCACGCAGACGTGGACACGCAAACATATTATGTCTCATAGATGTGTATATATGTGGTAATGAGGAAAAGATGATAAATTACACGGATGGGACAACTCTTTCTGCACAAATGGGACTTCACTCACTCATCTCCAGCACTGCCTTAAATCTCTTGTTCTGTTTATAAGCTCAGCCTGAAAAAAGGCCCCTGACATGATGACCTTTATCTCTGGGCTGACGCATACAGATCCAAGTTATGTTGCCGTTCTTGGTGCCTGTATTGTGTTGCCTGGAAGAAAACTACTACCATACTCAACAGTACACGTCAAAGCCACGGATGTATTAAGCAACCGTCTGGCACATGACATCTTGACAGAATTGGTTTTGGCTGCCAAAGGGCACTTGTTCTGTGCCGTCTCATCACACCTGTTGGTCAGCTCTGAAGGAGAGCGCGCTAAACTGTGCAAATGACTCATTGATCAACTAAAATAGAATGTGGTACATTTATATCACACATTACCTTATGTTCATATGGTTGAATTATCAATGTGTTCTGATAATGGTTGCTTGGGTTATTTTCTTGCATACATTAGTTTAAACATTTTCTTTCAGTTTTATCAGACCCAGTCTAATGCTGCTTTCCCACTAATGGCGACAAAAGCTACACAAAATCTAAGCATGGTCTGCCACACTGATCATCTAAATGTTGCTTTACATGCTTGCAACAAGCGAGAAAACTATGAAGGAAGGACAATATAAAGGCGTGGCTTAAACACCTCTCCCATTACAAGCAGGAATTGTGTGGAGAGACACGTCACTGCGTCACAAGTTGAAGCCAAGCTTCATCTTTTTTTTCTTCGCTTTTGTAACTCATTGTGCAGTGACAAGTATCGAGTGACAAGTTTATCTTTATGTTGGCTTCCATGGAAAATGGCTTGTAGCCTGACCTTTTTGTTGTTGCTAGTGTGAGTGCAGCATCTCAAAACAAATCTTCAGTATTGCTCCTGGACTACATACAGTTGGGTAGTGTAATCTGAATCCTAAATAATCTTGGTATGATCAAATGGTGTCTGTCTGCACTGACAGGAACTCAACATGGCAAAGCAATACAAAAATGTTTGTCCTATTGCAGGTCTGAATTTTGTTATTTTGTACTAAATGTATTGTCTCAAAGTACTTGTAATATTGTTAGATGGTAATAAAAGTTTGTGTTCTTTTTGGTAATCCTCATGTTGAAACTCTTGTAATTACGTTTTACCTTGCCTTCCACAATTACACAGGTGTTCTGGGTACGGGCTGATTCTTTCCCCACACTCCCTCTTGTTGTTTTCTAATTTCATTCATAAAATTCAGCATCCATCACATCACTCCACCATTTTCACTGTGGCCTCACGTTGCTAGGCAACTGGTCAGAAAGAGGAAGGGGTGATGTCTGCGCCGTTGTTTTGATCCCCCTCTGCCAGGGAAGAAACTGCTCCTCATCCGTCTATCTGCCTGCTTGTTCCCTCTATTCCAGGGGTCTTCAACGTTTTCAGGCCAAGGACCCCTTAGTTGAGAGAGAGAGAGGGGTGAATCGGGGACCCCCACAACCTGTTCATAGATTCCATATAGTTTCATCATTTGACAGCACAATCATCAGTGTATTTTGGATTCTTGTCAGTTTGTATTTTCAGTTATTTAACCACTTGAACCATCAATACTTGATTGACATTGACAATTGACATTTCACTCTGTACTTAGTCTGCTATCTTCCCCCTCTACATCAAACCTCTTGCCGAAAATAGCCGATCTACAAGCTTTGTGAGCTTGTAGATCGGCTATTTTTGGCTAATGTTCTTAGAATATGGATGCTGAGGTTCATGTGGTCAATATAAAAAAGGTGAAAAAAAGTTTGTATCACACAAAGATTTGGAGGACCCCCTGTTGTAACTCTGAGGACCCCCTGTTGAAGACCCCTGCTCTATTCATATGAACTGTCTCAGTGTCGCCTTCCTCTAATATGATTCTGCGTACAAGGCTGAGTATAGTGGGGTCCAGACCTGCTGGTATCTGTATGGCATGTACTTCAAATATTGTGCAAAAGAAACATGCTATGTATAAGTAGATGGGGCTGTTATTATTTCATATCTGCACAACACCAGTCTTTGGACATATCTATCAGAATCGTCCAATTGAGGTTTGTTTTATTACATTTATTTTATTTTTGCTCTATTGCTGCACCAGACAAACTATTCCCGGCGTTCTCGTTATGTTTGGAAGTCATGTCGTATCGCCCCTCCTGCGTGCATTAAATTCTGACCAACATTGCTAAAAATAGTTCACGGTTGACGTCACTCGTCCAAACGTGTATCTCTCTCTCAGGAAGGGGGGGGGGGGGGGGTACGCGAGGCCTTTTGATCAACTGCTGTACTGACCAATGCTGCTAGCCAATAGACATCGTAGACTCAAGATGCCATAGTCTGGAGGGATGATGAGCAGTGGTGGAAAGTAGCCTAACCAAACTACATTTACTTGAGTAGTCTACTATATTTGAGTACAATTTTGAAGTAATTGTGCTTGAGTATTTCCAATACTTTTACTCCACTAGCCTACATCTCAGAGGCAAGTAGGCCTATTGTATTTTTACTACACATTTATTTGAAAACTTTGGTTTATACTTTATTTACTAGTTAACTTTGTAGATTGATTATTACTAAACACTATACATTTCGGCCATTTGAAGACATCCGATACAAGCATAGGATACAAGCTGTGAGCTTGTAGATCTGCTATTTTCAAAATATGTTTTATTTTTATACATTTGAAAACATGAAATGGGACATTCTGTATAATGAGTTTTGGTACTTAAGTACATTTTGATGTCAATACGTTTGTTGTACTCAATGCATTTAAATTCCAGACTTTTCCTTTCTACATTTCTAATTTCTACATTTCAGTAGGCCTATTGATACTTCTCCTGAAGTAAAACATTTGAGTACTTTTCCTCCACTGATGATGATGATCACGCTGTGAAGTGATTGGCTAATTGGTTGTAAAGTAACAGGGAGACAACTGCCCAAAGAAAGAAACTCATTAAATTATTTCGTTTTGGAATTAACACACACAGCTGGTCAGTATTTATGGCTTCAGACTATGACCCAGACCCAGAGATAAGCCTGTTGTTAAAACACCAGTTAATATTACCCAATTAACATTTACATTTCACCGTTCTCCGGGCTATTGCCTATGATCGAGACGAGACATTTTCACTTCCAGCTAGTGGTTCCCAAACTTTTTAGCCCATGACTCCGTGAGTAGGCTAGTAGCTACCCAAAGAGAAATTAAACATCCGGATTAGCCTATATTTTATTTAAGGAATTTCTTAGATCATCTAAGAAAATCTAAGTTAGATGTGTTTGATGGAAATGTATAAAATAAAAATGTAGGAAAATACATTTGGAATTTTACTCTATGTTCGTGGCCCATAACAATTGGTCCGTGATCCACAAACGGGTCCCTACCCACTGTTTGGGAAACAGTGAGCTAGAAAGCCTAGATTCCCACGATTTTGTCTCGCCGAACCATTGGAGGAGAGAAACGGAGGTATCCATGGAAACAGTTGGAGGAGAGCGAGGACCGAGGGAAGAGGGGAAAGTAGCCTACCGTACGATTGTACGAAGCTAATGTGACATCCCAGTCCCAGCCTCCAGGGTTCTTATCGCTTTGCCTTTTTTTTTGTCAGGACGGGATAGTTTGTTCACAGCGGAATTCCCGTACCAACCATGTGTAGACGGACGGGCTAAACGGATAGTTTTGCTCCAGCTGTCAGCGCTAAATTTCGGTGGTGGATAGGCTACTAGGATAGGCGGGACGTTCGCTCCCCTGGAGTTCCGTCAGGTCGCTCGGCTCCTCTCTCCCAAACATCGAAAGGCTGTGCTGTGTTCATTTTATTCAGCTGTGTTCGTGGACGTTAACTGGACCACTGTCTGTCTGTCAACGCGGTCTCCCTCAGCCACTGCGATCGGCGCGTTTCGGGCTGTGGAGAGGGAGGGAGCCGGGTGGGTGGGGGGCTCGGCGGGGGATGCAACGAGGACTAGTGTGCGAGACACTACCAGATATACTCTTTAGTTTCCAATAGCTCCTCCATTATAACTTGAATAGTTGAATCCTTCTGATTTCTATGAAACACAAGTTGTTGCTTTACCGTGGAGTGAGTGAGAAAGGCTTTTCAATCGACACTGCAACAACAGCTGCACGGCAAGCTGTTGAAACCACCAAGACCGCTTGGCTGTAGTTATTTCATTGTAGAAAAATAGCGTCAGACCTGATCCTGTTTGGTTGGAGTTGTGGAGGCGGCTGGCGTGCAGAGAGCCACGAACCGCCTGTCACAAGTTGCCACCATGGGCAACGCGCCCACGGCTAGAAAGGGCAACGAGATGGAAAGCGGTGGGTATCTGGGTTTTTGGTCATTATTTATCATTGATCACCATCATTCATAGTCTCAGGAATGTCAGGGATAATGTGCTAATGAATCATGCATTAGTAGTGTGGGGTTTGTTTGTCGCTTATTGATTCCTTGAAATCCACCCTTTTCTCATTTTTACAGCAACTTGGCTTATTGTTCAATGCTGGGAGCTAAATCCCATCTTGCTGGTTTCTGTCTAAAACAGGCTTAGGCTATATAAAATCAAACTCATACTGTGTATTGTGTACTAATAGCATTATTGACTGGAGCTCTGTGGAGTTGGGATGGCATAAAAGCAGCTGCTCTTAATGAAAATAGACTTTAGGTTTAAATACCAGGTTTATGATAATAATAGGCCTATAACCTGTTCCTCCAATCCTAGTTTTGAAGGATGCTGGGAGTTGATGTGTGGTAGTATAGATAGGCCTACACTACAAACATGTACGCTACTGTATTACTGCTGAACTGGTCTGTTCATGACAGTCAGTTTGCAATGAATGAGAACGGTACTTCCATTGTGGTGTCTTTGACAAGTGAATTCTTCTAGAAGGCACTGATGGTGCATGATCTTTTTTTCAGATGTCAGTAGGCCTATGGCAGATCACACACACCTCACTTTTGTAGGAGAGATGGAATTTAAAATTCTGAAAATTAAACATTATTTCAGAGTTAAAGGGATAGTTCACCCCCCCCCCCCCCCCCTACTTGAATTCATTAATTTAATTGACAAGAGCGCTGACACTGTATGCACACAAAGTTTTCAAGTAAAGGCATGGGTTGTGTTGTATTGTCCAACTCAAGCTGCACATACACTGTAGATTTGGTTTATATTGGTCTACACTTCCAACATATTTCACATACACCACCCCTTGTCTTATGTCATTGCGCACCTTTAAAGTTTAGGGGTAACACCACAAACAGTACTGACACAAAAATGGGTTCTACAGCTCCAGGGAATGCTGGCATTTTTCTTTCCTCAATATACTGCACCTCCTTTGACTCAAAGGCATGACAGATGTTTGTTAGAGAATCCTGCCCTTCTTTTTCTGAAGCTTCACCTGATATGGAATCACTGGGTTTCAGCAGGGTGGGAATTTGTAGCAGTGCTTCATCTGGTCAGGATATAGTAGCCAACATGTTAGCTGAGCATGAACTCAACTTGACCTGAATACAGCTTCACCTAAGGCAGGGGCCTTCAACGTTTTCAGGCCTAGCTGAGAGAGACATGAAGCAGAGACCCCCTCTACATATTGTATAAATGTGTGATACAGATTTGTATTACTGTCATCAGTCGGTTAGATTCATGTTAATGTGTTTTTTCAGACTTTTGACCACTTAAATCAACGTTACTTACTAAACTTGACCTTTCACCTTGTACTTTTTTACCTCTAAACCGAACCTATTTGCCGAAAATAGCCGATCTACAAGCTCTCAATGCCTTGCAACGCTTGTAGATCTGCTATTTTTGGCTAAAGTTCTCCTCAGAATTGGGATTCGAGGGTTCAAGTTTTAAAATATTATACTATCACACAAAGATTTGGCGGCCCCCTTGTAGTAAATCTGAGGACCCCCTATGGGTCCCGGATCCCCTGTTGAAGACCCCTGACCTAAGGTCAAAACAGCCTCTAGTATTTCTCCATGATGAGAACCCTCTCTCCCTTCTCTTTCCCTCTCCCTGTCTTGCTCAACATCTCTGTCTCTCTTGGTCTTCCTACACATGCAATTGTGTTAATTAAATAGTGTGATGGTTCTTTTACTTTTCACAGTCAAGGAGTTTCTGGCTAAAGCTAAAGAGGACTTTCTCAAAAAGTGGGAAAACCCAGCACAGGTGAGTGTGCAATGGACGTGTATATACCCAATGTGAATAAACACTTAATATGTGTGTACAGTTAAGCCATTCATTTTAGCCAAATCATTTTCTGCCAAAGAGGCACATCTTCTCATTGAATAGGCAAGAAACTTCGGAACGGATTCAGGTTAACACCTTGCAACGTTTCTCATTTTGATCATATCGAATGACACTTTTGCTTAAGCATGAATTTGGCATTTTTGATAGATGTGTATCTCAAAGTAGAAATGTTATTCTTCTATGGCTCCCTTGACCGGGCAAGGACAGAGAAGGTGAGAGACAAGTCTCCAGCTGGAATCAAACTGGGGATGTTGTGATTGTGTGGTTGATGCACTCTCCGGGCAGCAACTGTTGTGCCATCTTTGAAGACTTTATACTATTCTTATTCTTTTCCCTCGTGATCCTAATGTGATCTGTATGTGATTTACTCCAATGTTCAGCTAGGAACAGCATTAGAGAACATTGTTCAAGACACTTTGAGAAACACCTAAGCACTATTAGGAAAAGATATTGCTGCCTTCTTTAGAAACTATAACATTGTTATTGATAATGAGTCATATCAACTTTAGAATGAGATTAACCATCATTTTGGGGATATGTGTAGGTGCATGAAATAGTGAATGTAGTTAATGATTATCCAATCCATTGTGGACACAGAGATCAGCATCCTGCCTAGAAAAAGCATAAAGCATTTAATTTAGCTTTTCAGCCATGCATTTCTATGGCAGTGGTTCTCAGCATGTGGGTCGGGGTCCTCACATAAGCGTGGCCTACATCTGGCCTACATCCTGGCACAAAGCACTCAAAGTTTGTTGTATGCCCCAAAAGAATCTCCAGGCTCTGAAGCGTGGCCTATATCTGGCCTACATTTTGGCACAAAGGGCTCAAAGTTTGTTGTACGCCCAGTGTCACATTGGCCAAGCTTCGCGGGACGCTTAATTAAATGAACTCATAAATAGCACCGCTCACTTCACACTAGGTGTGATTGGGGGGGGAGCTCTGAAGCGCTCCTCTTAACGCCAAGTATCATAGGCTTCTCTCTCTTTGGAGAGAGACACGTCAGTAATCTGAACATGATATCCAAGTCTCTTCTGTCCTTCTATCTGGCTTCTGTGGACACGGCCCATTACATTGCATTGCATTTCTCATCCTAGTGCAGGGGTCTTCAACGTTTTCAGGCCAAGGACCCCTTAGTTGAGAGAGAGATGAAGCAGGGACCCCCACAACCTTGTCATAGATTCCATATAGTTTCATTGTTTGACAGCACGATCTTCAGTGTATTTTGGATTCATGTCAATTTGTGTTTTCAGATATTTAACCACTTGAACCGTCAATACTTAATAAACTTTACCTTTCACTCTGTACTTAGTCTGCTCTGTTCCCGTCTACACCAAAGCTCTTTGCCAAAAATAGCCGATCTACAAGCTCATAACGCCTCGCAGCGCTGTAGATCGGCTATTTTTGGCTAAAGTTCTCAGAATATGGACACAAGGGTTCAAGTGGTTAATATAAAAAAGAAGAAAAATAAGTTTCTATCACTCAAAGATTTGGAGGACACCCTGTAGTAACCCCCTGTTGAAGACCCCTGTCCTAGTGCATCCTGTGATGAGTGTTGATATGCAAGACCACTTAACCCACCTTGTCTTTACTTCCTTCAGAACACCGCTTGCCTGGAGCAGTTTGAGAGGTTGAAAACGCTGGGCACAGGCTCGTTTGGACGTGTAATGCTGGTGAAGCACAGAGAGACGGATCAGCATTATGCCATGAAGATCCTCAATAAACAAAAGGTCAGCTCACATTAGGGTAAAGATGTTTTTGTCTAAATGCTCGAATGTTTTGGGTAAAGCTCTTTGAATTGCCTTGTTTGCACATCTCCTCGTAGGTAGTGAAGCTCAAGCAGATAGAACACACGCTGAATGAGAAGAGGATCCTACAGGCTGTCTGCTTCCCGTTTCTGGTGCGAGTAGAGTACTCCTTCAAGGTACGGAGGAACTAGCTCTGTTTGTGAGTGTGTGTGTGCGAGTCAGAGATATTTGACACATTTATGTCAGTAATATATCTTCTGTGTTCCCCAGGACAACAGTAACCTGTACATGGTCATGGAGTATGTACCAGGAGGAGAGATGTTCTCCCATCTACGGAAAATTGGCAGGTTTAGGTTGGGACTTTTTCTAGATATTGTACACTCTTGCATACCTAAAAGAGAATAGATCATTTCACACACCTATACATACTAACATATCGTCGTTGTCGGGTGGAAACCTTGTATGTACAAAACTGTCTGTTTTGTATTTATTATTTTAAAAGTGATTGAAAGTAGTGAAAATAGCCGATCTACAAGCACACAATGCCTCGCATCGCTGCTTGTAGATCAGCTATTTTCACTAGTTTTGTGCGACAGTCTTGTGTGATGAGGCAGGGCTTTACTTTACGAAAAAACATACAAATTTGAAACTTGGAGATACAAGGTTTCTGCCGGACAGTGACGATATACATGCTATACTGTACATGCTATAGTCAAGTTAAATTTTCAATGTATTCCTACTCTTCATTGTTCTTCTTGCCCTCGTGTGTGTGTGTGTGTGTGTGTGTGTGTGTGTGTGTGTGTGTGTGTGTGTGTGTGTGTGTGTGTGTGTGTGTGTGTGTGTGTGCACGCATGGGATTATGCGCAGTGAGCCTCATGCCCGGTTCTACGCCTCTCAAATAGTTCTGACCTTTGAGTACCTGCATGCCTTGGACTTGATCTACAGAGACCTTAAACCTGAAAACCTGCTGATAGACCAACTGGGCTACATACAGGTACATCCATCCAGCTATTGTAATTAACGGCTTGAAGGACCATGTTTAGCCCATTGATTAAACTCACAGCGCTAAATGCAACTCAATTATAATTGCTATTTTCCAAATGATACAGTTGTCGTTTTTACACCCAGCAACCACATTATCTTCTTCGCCAATGGGCGAGTTGGTTTTAAAACGAGGTGTCGTCTGATGCTTTGCTTTTGCTTTAGACCAGCTTAAAGTTAGTCGGAACCGCTGGCGTCATGATGTTACAGATATTTAGACAGATCAACCATCAGGTCACCATCAAATTCAGGGCTTCCGAGAGACCCATAGAACTCACAGCCGTCCATCATGCTTTGATACGTTTAATTTAAATACAACCCAACTGAGAGTATATGATTATTAAATTGATGCCAAGATATCACAGATGTCTCTTGGACATGAGGAGATATTCGGCTACAGGAGGAATTTTGACCAGCAGCATGGCCACCTGTTCCAGCCATTTGAATCAAAATATGTCAAAATTCAACACAGTAACACGCATGTTCAACATGGTATATGACACTTCTGAGGGACTCAAATGATTAATTATCTGGGCCAGATTATCAATATATTGCATTAGTTAGGACTGGCACCCGTTCTTTTTATTGCAAATAAGCAGCAAGGGGAGAGGGAGGGAGAGAGAAGGGGAGAGATGCATATTTGAACACTAATATGTCTTACTCTTTATATAGGCTAAAAGTAGGGATGGTCCGATCAGGTTTTTTGGAACCGATCACAGAGCACCGATCACAAAAGTTTGATCACCCGATCCCGATCAATCACCGATCCGATCAAGTTATTATTTATATTTTCTAAATGTTAATGTAATAACTTTAATTCATTCATTCACTCACTCATGAATTCATTTATATATTTGCCTTATAGTTATTTACCAGCATTACTATGTATGTATTATCATAGCAGTAACTAATTATTCCTTCAGCACTGTGGAAATCAATACCCCAAAATGGCCTCAAGTGGGCATACTGAACGGCCGGATGCACCGATCGGATCGGATCGGTGAATTTACCTTTTGATCTAAACCACCGATTATCGCCGATCACGCTTTGATCGGCCCGATCCGATCCATTACCGATTGATCGGTAACATCTCTAGCTAAAAGTGATAATCCTTACTATGGCTATACCCTGACTGAACCCTGACTGATTTATATCCAAATTCTCGCTGAGATTTCTTCTTGTGAATGAAATTCTACAGAAGAATGCTGTATCTGTCACCCCACCTGCAACTTAACTTAAACACAAATCATTTTTAAAGACAACAAACAAGTTTGGTCTTAACAGCATCTACATAATGTTGATTGGACCCTGGAATTAGGTGTAGCTACACACGCTTTTAGCATATATGTGCATATAATTTTCCTCTTTAGTGCCTTACAGGTTTTTGAAGGTTTAAGGATATTTCACTTTCAAAAACATTTGCAAGAGAGACAAAATAAGTTAAGCTAAGACTTCTGTGCTGTAACAAAATAGATAACTTTCATACAAGCACCAAAGGGGCATGCTGCCAAGTGCTCCTGCCTGCTCCCTGATACTTAGCACAGGCTCTGCTGGTCTCTAGTGGTGAAAAGTGGGAATAACATTTGCTGAAAGGCCTTTCTTTCTCTTCTCTCTCTTGCTTGGACGTTGTCTCCCTCTCCCGTTATCTCTCTCTTTCTCATGTCATCTTTCTACCTTTCTGTCTTTTACTGTCTCTTTCTCCCTGTCTATATGTATCTATGTATGTATGTCTCCACATCCCTGTCTCTATTAGGTGACAGATTTTGGCTTTGCTAAGCGTGTAAAAGGTCGGACCTGGACACTGTGTGGTACCCCAGAATATCTGGCCCCAGAGATTATTCTCAGCAAGGTGAGCCAGCATCGAGAGGCATCTCTGGCCCCCTGGCTGGTGAATTTCCACAGAGGGTGACACTGGCCTTGCAGATCTCGACTGTCACCCATCAGAAGTGATAAGAATATTACGTTTCAAAACCAGGAGTGTCATGGCCTCATGAAGTGTCCTTCCTGTCTATTCTGTTTATCTCAGACCCCTAGAAAGAGAGAGTTATGACACTTACGTCGACTCCCATTGGAAGCGTGGAAAGCTATGGAAGTAGCTAGCTTAGCCTAGCTTACTGGAGCCTGTTCTCATTCTTAGCGAGCCTTTGCTGCTCTTCAGCCCTGTCCGCCCCCATTATAAACGAGGCAAGTAGACTAAATCACGTCTTTTTCCCCCTTTTAATAATGTTGTCTACCTTGGAGAGGGCTGTGAATGAGTTCAAAGCGGGGAAAAGGACGTGATTTAGTCTACTTACCAGCGAATGAAAATGCCTCGGTTATAATGGGGACGGACAGGGCTGAAGAGCAGCAGAGGCTCGCTAAGAATGAGAACAGGCTCCATGCGCCGCCACTTCCGGTCTGCGGCGAGATCAAAGCGTGATGCCACTCTCTTCTAAACCACACTGGTTTATCTCACATATCTCTCTCATACACCTGCTCTCTCTTTGTATTTATCCAGCTCTTTTTCACCCTCTCTCTTTCCTCCTCTTCTGGCCTTCTGCCTGTCCAACCCTTCCTTTTACTCAACTCTACCTAACTCTCCCAGGGATACAACAAAGCAGTAGACTGGTGGGCGTTAGGTGTGCTGATCTATGAGATGGTTGCAGGGTATCCGCCATTCTTTGCTGACCAGCCCATCCAGATATATGAGAAGATTGTATCAGGGAAGGTGAGCTGCCTCACACCTTCTTATTCCTTCTGCTAGCCTTATTTCTGTATATGGAGACATGCTGCGAGAGCCCAAACATGCTTACTCAGTTATTCGCTATGTGAAAGTAGAGTTCTCAACGGGCCTGGAAATTAAGGCCCGGACCTAACTGGGCCCTAACTGGGCAGGCCCGAGGCCCCTACTAGTTATCATACATTTTAGGCCCTACCCGGCCCGAAAACGTCTGGTCGGGTCGGGTATGGTCGCGTCTATCACAGAGTAATAGTAATAAAATAATTAAAAAAAAACAATTTTCTTTTTTCATTGAGCCCTAGGCCCTACCCGGCCCTACTAATTAGCATACATTTTAGGCCCTACCTTACCCTAAATGTCGGTCGGGTTCGGGTATGGTCGGGTTCGGGCAGAATTTGAGAACTCTATGTGAAAGTCCTATGACGTCTATGACATCTGACATCATCCATACAATCCCCTTTATGCCCATACATGGAGATCCCTATGTATAGGCATCATTGTAGATTACAGGTCATATAGATGACATGTCAGCGTTCAACACCATAGTCCCCTCCAGAATTTACAAGCACAGAAATCTAGGACTCAACCCCAGCCTGTGCAGCTGGGTCCTGGACGATGCCAGGTGGTGAGGATGGGTTCCAACACCTCTGACACTCCCTGCAGGACCCTCAACACAGGAATGCAGACCCACAGTCTGCATTCGGAGTCCCCTCTGCTGCAGTGTTTCTCAACCTTTTTTCTGTATGGGCACACCTTTCATGTCCCAAGAATCCATGGACACACCAACATAATACGGGGATGTAAATATCGTCACTGTCGGGAAGAAACTTTGTATCTCCAAGTTTCAAATTTGTACGTTTCTTCGCAAAGTAAAGCCCTGCTTCATCATACAAGGCCGTCGAGGCGTTGTGTGCTTGTAGATCGGCTGTTTTCACTAGTTTAAATCATTTTTAAAATGATAAATACAATACTGGCTTTCAAGCAGTTTCAAGGGGCACACTTGACCCGTCTCAGGGGCACACCAAAGGTCCCCAGGCACAGTGGTTGAGAAAGACTGCTCTACTGTATGGTGGGCGAGGTGTGGGTCTATTGTACACCCACAACTGCGAGGCCATACACAGCTCCAACCTACTGGTCATGTTTGCTGATGACAACACTGGTAGATCACTGATGATGATAAGAGAGGCTCAGGGATGCGACCTGACAAAATGGTGAACAACCTGGATCTCAATGTCAACAAGCCCCATAGGCTGATTGTGGACTACAAGCCGGACAGAGCACGCTCCATTTACATCGACAGCATCTGGCTACTGACAGATAGCCAGACCCATCGGATTAACCATCAATGATTCATGCGTGCGTGTGTTTGTGTGTGTTTAATGCCACTCAAGTTCAATTGATTATGTGGATTGATAGCTCTTGTTTATTCTGATTTGGAAATGTTGTGATGTGGCTATGAAAACAGCTCGATGAAAGTAACTAACCGAAAAGTCATATTACCATAATTATTTCCAAATTGTTTTCCACACTCTTTTAATAACATCTTGTTGCCACCCCTACATCTGCTAAGGTTTAATGACAAATCAGTGGATAATTAGCGCTACCAACTGTTCTTTTCAAGCCATTTTACTTCTAATATTCTTATTCATATCTAATATGGATTTACGGTAGTTGCAAACCCAAACACCATACCACCACTGCGCAATGGAGTGGCACGTTGAAAGTGGCGCATCAAAACACTGCAACTAGATGCTCCACCCCCTTGCTCTCATTGAAAGGGACACTGATGCTTCTGAGGCATATGAGTGACTGTGTCCTAATGCCAAATAGCCAACCCATTAAATTAGAAAGCAATGATGATTTGCGCTCTGGAATCTATGTGTTGCTCTCCCCTGAAATACAAGCCTGACTGCGGTCAAGTCAGGTCTGAATCCATGGTCTAGCCCTTTTCATGTGAAGGACCCCCAAAATGATATGTATTTGGCCACGGACCCCCATCTCAAAATATTTAGTTCCAAGGACCCCCCAGAAGCAAAATTTGAGTTACAAATGTTCGCTTAAGAAATACATATATTCAAAGATTTGCACACATTTTCGCAACTTTTCAAAAATAGAAAGCTCACAGCGCGGCACACGCTTGTATCTACTATTTTTCAATAGCTTAAGTATAAAATAATGAAGCCCGTCCACCTTGGGCCCTAGTAACTCAGTCCCACTATATATATATATTATACCCAATCACTGAATATCGGTAGGCCTACGTCTCCAGCTTCAGGATATGTATGATACGGATTTACTACGAATTTTATGACTTCAGTAGTTTACAATCTAGGCATTTAGCAGTCGTTCTTAATTCAGAGCGACTGTGGTTCTCAAAACTTTTATTTTGACCATCATAACTAAACATCATAACATAGCTACGGCCATACTCTACCCTGATTGGTCGAGGACTGGCTGGCCACCTCTGAAAACGGAATCTAGCTATGCTCGTAACACAGGCCATGGTGGAAGTCCTTATATGGTCAGCACACATTCTAGTGAGGAGAATGAATGGAAAATGTACCAATTATATTTTTATTTGAATGTAATACAATCACTGAATATACCTTTAATGGCTGCATGATTTTACTTTCCAATGTTGTCAATCTGTGCTCTCCTCACCCAGGTGCGCTTTCCATCTCACTTCAGCTCAGACCTTAAGGACCTGCTGAGGAATCTGCTACAGGTCTGCAGCAGACATTTATTTTTTTTACCTCAGGTTTTATTTTCTGGTTCCTGTTTATGTAAATTCCCCAAATAGTCAATTGTTCTGCTGTTAAATGGCAGGTGGATCTCACGAAGCGCTATGGCAACCTCAAGAATGGGGTCAATGACATCAAGGGACACAAATTCTTCGCAACCACTGACTGGATTGCCATCTACCAGAGAAAGGTGTCTGTATGAGTGTGTTACTGTGACTTTAGATGTGCATGTGCACTGTATGTGTATTGTGTTTGTCTCCTTTTGCTTGCTTGTATGCATGTGTACCTTTACACAGTGTACTACAGCAATGGTTCTCAACCTGTGGGTCGGGACCCTCAGGGGGGTCCCCAAATTATTTTGGGGGGTCCCCAGATAATGTGCAACATTGTTTTCTCACTCAACAGTAAACAAACCAACATAAAGTTTAAGTGTACTGCACATTTCTAAAGTGACAATGTAAGGACTTTTTTATACCTAAAGAAAATTACAAAATAAAACATTGGCCAAATTGTCAAATATTAGAGGCAGAAATTGGGAAAATAGCTGATCTACATGCTCACAACGCCTCGTGTTTTGATCTGCTATTTTCACAATAGAACCGTGTTATACAAAATGTAATTCCTCAACTCCTAGTGCTCGTAGGGTGGGGGGGTCCCCAGTTAAAATATGATTAACCACTGTACTACAGTACTGTGCATAAGCCTGCATGCAGTGTCTTTGATAGCCTAAAGTTGCTTATTTAATAGTTGTATTTATTTGTACATAGGTGGAGGCTCCATTTGTCCCCAAGTTTAAAGGACCAGGTGACACCAGCAACTTCGATGACTATGAGGAGGAGGAAGTCCGTGTCTCCTTCACAGAGAAATGTGGCACGGAGTTCGCTGAGTTCTAGAGCATAATGAGAGAAAGAAAGAAACAAAGAAAGAAACAAAGAAAGAAACAAAGAAAGAAAGAAAGAAAGAAGGTGAGGGACAAGAGAAATGAGTAAGAGGGCTAATCAGGTGGCAGATGGAGGTAGGGAGTTGGAGCAGCTGTCTCCTGGCACCAGCGACAGAAGGAGAAGGGAGAGTGACGACCAGCAGTGTTGCCTTTGCTCTTACATGCCTTTTTTTTCTCTTTTCTTTTTTACATGTATTACTTTGTCCTTTTTTGAATCACTTTGTGAAAAATATCATGAATATGAAGATGTATGGGTGCTGAGGATTCATGGTTCTCAGAATGTTCTCAGGCAATCGCTTCCTCATGTTGCCACCTCAAGTCTTGCCTACTCTATATATAGTGTGGGGATTTAAGGGGAGCAAATACTAATTTCGTGCAATTTTGACATAAAGCTGCTCTAATGATTTAGCTAGGGCGCCCGAGTCTGCGACATTCGGGGTCACCCTGAGCTACATCTGTGCAAAATTTTTAACTTTTAGACTGATTAGCACGAGAAAAAAAAACCCCTAAGGCCTCCGACTAACATGAATACTCACCCATACGTGTATTGTTTTCTGAGGCCATTTCTAGCCCACGGAATGTTTTTTGTGCAAAACAAATGCCTGCAATGGATTCAGCATCATGACAAACCCCTAGTTAGACCCCTCAGATCCTCCTTAAATACCCAGAAAAAAAATCTTTTTCTGGGTATTTTCCTCCTGTATAGAAAGTCAATGGGAGCCCAACTTGATTTGGCCGCTGTGGCGACCCCGAAGGTCGCAGACTCGGGCGCCCTAGCTAAATCATTAGAGCAAGCCCTGGGCTACATCTGTGCAAAATTTCGCGCTTTAAGTCAAAATTGCACGAAATTAGCATTTGCTCCCCTTAAATCCCCACACTAATAGTCCATGGGCCATACGAGATCGGAAAGAGATCGGAAAGGTGGCAAAGGTTATCATGCATTTTTGAAAAGCTCTACATCTGTAGATTATAATTTGGTATGATAACCCGTTCTGAGACACAGCTAAATTGGTGTTATCAGCCGCTAGAGTTGGTGTCCCATAAACTTTACATTACAGGAAAAAAAAGCAAAAAATTTATCTGCTTTAAGTAACATATGAGGGGTCAAACTAGGGGGTTTTCATGATTCTGAATCCATTGCAAGCATCTGTTTTGCACAAAAAACATCCCTTCGGCTAAAAAACGTCCCCACAAGACTATGGTTTAGTGATGAAAAGTGATGAGTCATCACTTTTCACACTTTTGTGGGGGCCGTTTTAGCCCAATGAATGTTTTTTATGCAAAACAGATGTTTGCAAAGGATTCAGAATCATGGAAAACCCCTAGTTTGACCCCTACTTAAAGCAGATTAATTTTTTGCTTTTTTTCCCCTGTAATGTAAAGTTAATGGGACACTCTAGCAGCTGATATCACCAATTTAGCTGTGTCTCAGAAAGGGTTATCATACCAAATTATAATCTACAGATATATAGCTTTTCAAAAATGCATGATAACCTTTGCCACCTTTCCGATACCGACATCTCGTATGGCCCATGGACTAATATTCCCATACCCACCTGTTGCCATGGCAAGTCACAAACCCCCCCCCCAACACACACACCCCCTCATTACCTTTTTGTCAACCTCACCTTACACTTCTATTAATGTGTGATCCCACCTGATATAACTTGGGGCAGTTCCAAACGCAACAAAACACACAATCATGCTAATCCGAGTCTTTGCCTGCAATCTGTCCACCATTTTAACATAAGAAAATAACTTTGGCCACCACTTGCGCCTTGAGGTTTAATTGCTTTCCCTTTGTGTTCATGTTTTCATTTTAACTTGTCCAGAATTATTTGCACAATTTTAAAGTTGAGTCAAAGGGCAGTTATAAGTGATACAAAATGGAAGGATTGAGCTAAATTACTCTTAAGCCATAAGCCTAAGAGATAATTGTATATATATATCTTTGATAATCTTTTTCATTAAAAGGATTGTTGTCTTTTGTTGAGGTGTGTTAACTTGCACCCCTTGCTGCAGAACTTGTTAAAGTCATGATAAATATTGCTCTTTGGTCATTCTTTTTTTTACTCATGTTCAGTAAAGCTGCTTCCAATCCAAATGATCCATTGTTGTGATAATTGTGGCGTATATTCCTTTTAATATGCTCTTTCTTTAATTACTTTGAATGGAGTTTGGTGATGTTCAGGTCTCGTTTCAGGTCCTTTTCCTTAAAGGTCCTACACCATGCATTTAAAAATAATTTATATAACACTGTTTGTGTCCCAAAAACGTTTTTGAAAAGGTTTGAGGCTAAATTACCACTCCTGAATACAGAGCCCCTGTCATTTCTGCCTGGCTTTCAGAGCATTTTCAGCTGCAGTACCACCTTGTCCTGAGTGGGAGGACTGCGCTATTGAGCCAGTTTTGGCCCCACACTCCTCCCCACCTCCTGCTCAGCAGGCCTGCCCACCCCTCCCAACCCTCTCCCAGCTCCTCCTGCCTCCTTCTCAGGCCTGCCCACCCCTCCCCAACCCTCTCCCAGCTCCTCCTGCCTCCTTCTCAGGCCTTGTGACATCACAAATCTGACATTTCACAATCAGGACCGTTCTGAGACATGCTAACATAGATCTGCCCATAAACTGAGAAAGACACAATGGTCAGAAATAGGACTTTGTGAAGATAGAAGTTGCTGGTGGGACACCAAGAAAATACATAAAAATTGGAAAAATGAAAATTCATGGTGTAGTCCCTTTAATAGCTTTGGACTGCATGAGTGTGGTGTTTCTGAAGCAGCAGAAATCTCCATAACATGTTGCATAACTAACATAATACTGTAATTCAGAGTTTAAATTGAACTCTGAGTATGTAGTATGTACACACACCTTACACATTTTACTGAGTACTAGATGGATATTATATCTCTTGAGAACCTTGGAGAAAAAAAGCTGAAAGGTTGCACCTTGATTTACAGTGGGCATTTACTCTATCAAGATTCATTGCTTAAGTCATCAGGAAACACACCTCGGGTGTTAATGGTTCAAACCCACTACAGCTAATACAAAATAAATAAAAAATCACAAGTGTGAGTGAGCGGTACCTTAGCATTGCCGATACTATAGTACACAGTAGGCCCATTCCCACTGGGCCAGATAACAGATAAAAAAATCTCTTTCTCCATATATGTTTCCATTCAAAGTGGATGGTAGATACAGATAAAAAAAAATATCTACCACAGATATTTGCCACAGATACTTTTATCTGTGGCAAAGATGTCGGAGTGGCGACACTTCCATAGAGGTTAGGATTAGGGTTAGGGTTAGAGATACAGTAGGGTCGGAATGGAGACATGTCGGAAAGGAGACCGTTTTCCTGTTGAGACCAATGACGAGCAGTTTTTGAAGCGGTGAAAGCCGCTTCCAATGAGTGGCTTTGTGTGTCCCATGTCCATATATGGTCATTTCAGACCAGAATAAACAGGTTTTTTCAAAAACAAAATGTGTGTCCCATGTCCATATATGGTCATTTCAGTCCAGAATGAACAGGTTTTTTCAAAAACAAAATGTCTGTCACCTCATGTCCATATATGGTCATTTCAGTCCAGAATGAACAGGTTTTATCTGTCCGAGGTTTGATTTTTTTTATTAGAGCAGTGATAGCTTTATTAGAGCAGTGATGGCTGAGTGGTTAGAGTCCATACCCAGAACACCGGAGGCCCCAGAGGTCGCAGGTACGATTCCCCGCTCCAGCTATCACTGCTCCCCTCCCCCTCGCGCTCCTAGTGGGCAGGACTGGGTTCAGCTGGGTTAAGCTGAAAAAAGCAGCTGGGTTGGGCTGCGACATCTGAATTTCCCTCGCGGGAGGAGTAGGTAACTATTATTACCGAACCGTCGTTGAGCCATTGCGGGGTCGCGTGCACAAGGATTGAATACAGGTTCAGGGTTCAGCACTGCTCAACTGTCACCCGGTAGTGATACGCACTATGGGACAGACAGACCTAAACGCCAGAAGAACGGCACTTTGTTGACACTCCCACTACCCGCTCAAGGGTCAACGGCCTTATACATGGAAATGTGTCTGTTTTCCCTGTGTTTCCTTAGAGCTCTATTATGATCCAGGTCTTATGCCTTATGCCTTAACTTCTTTGCCTTTTTTTACTATATATACACATTTTTTAAAATATTTCAAATAGCTGATCTGCAAGCTCACAACATGCAGATGTCGATCAGCATTTGAAGTATTTAAAAATGTTTTTCAAAATAGTAAAAAAAGGCAAAGAAGTTAAGGCATAAGGCATAAGACCTGGATCATAATAGAGCCCTTAGTGTGTTACAAGATCCAATAGTAAGGTAAAGTTAGCCGAAAGTTAAACCAATCTGGGAACTAAATCTAAATCAATATCTTTCTTCACAAATGTTCATAAAGGTGTCTACTATCACCTCTGAACTTTCTCAATCACAACTCCCTTGGGGAACTTTGTGGGAACCAATCAAAGTTGGGGGTATCGGGATACCTGGGTCTGGGATTAAAGGGGATACAATTAGAAAAATGCCAATATGAGCATATGAGGTGTGTAATTAGGGTATTTTGGGGCTGCTGAATCCATTCCAACCATTAGTTTTCAGTTAAAATCACTCCTTGGCCATAAAATAGGCCTAAATGGCTAAGGCTTAGCCAATCATGTCATTCGAGTTCACCTGTGTCCTGTTAGTCCCTATGTTTTAAACCCTTTTGAGTGTTCCTTGTCAGATTGTATCATGTTATCATGTGTGTCATGATTAGCTCTGGTCCATCGCGTCACCTCCCGGTGACGCTCTGACAGACCCGTCGGGAAATGGCTATAGACCCCAGTATCTCAGCCCCTCCGAGCGCTCAACATCAGTCAAAATAAACAAAACTATTTCACTACTCACCAAACCAAAGGTAGTTTTGCGTTGTTGAAACTCTATTCTCCGCGGTGGTGAACCCCTCAGCACCCCACCCACTCTGCAAAATACACTATTTTTGGCATGAAATAAAGTGCATCCAACTCGACCGCCGCTTATTTCCGGGTTGTGAACCATTGTATCTGCGGTGGCCACTAGGTGGCTCGAGGTGGGTGCGTTTTATTTCATGACAAAAATGATGTATTTTAAAGAGTAGGTGGGGTGCTGAGGGGTTCACCACCGCGGAGAATAGAGTTTCAACAACGCAAAACTACCTTTGGTTTGGTGAGTAGTGAAATAGTTTTGTTTATTTTGACTGATGTTGAGCGCTCGGAGGGGCTCAGATACTGGGGTCTAGCCATTTCCCGACGGGTCTGTCAGAGCGTCACCGGGAGGTGACGCGATGGACCAGAGCTATGTCATGATGTGCGCTTACCCACCTGATCTTGAATAGTTTTCATGAATTCAAACCCTACTCCAACCATTTTTTTATTGCCAATATTATGTCTCGTGGACACAAAAAGGTAGTTTGTTGTGGCCTATTTTATGGCCAAGGAGTCATTTTTACTGATAACTAATGGTTGGAATGGATTCAGCAGCCCCAAAATACCCTAATTACACACCTCATACGCTCATATTGGCCATTTCCCCCCCCTTTAATCCCAGGCCCACAGGATACCCCCAACTTTGATTGGCTCCCAAAAAGTCCCCCAAGGGAGTTGTGATTGAGAAAGTTCAGAGGTGATAGTTGACACATTTATGAACACATTTGTGAAGAAAGATATTGATTTAGATTTAGTTCCCAGATTGGTTTAACTTTTGGCTAACTTTACCTTACTACAAAACAGGACTGTAATGTTTAGCTTGCAGCCCTTGGACTTTTGTATTTTGCAGAGTGGCCCCTGAGCCTTGAGTATCCCTGCTTTTATTTAGTGAATCCCCACACTGGGTCTCATCACAACAGTCAATATTTGCCTATGGAGAGGCCAAATCATTGCTCTTCCAGATGGAACAGTTGAAAGCCTCCAAAGATATTTTTGGTGTGTCTCCTGTTGTGGGCAGATTTAATAGGTATCAGAAAGATCTGGTTGCATTCGCTTCTCTTATTGCTAGACATCGCATATTGCTGCAATGGAATAGTCCTTGCCCCCCTCCAATATCGTGGTTAAAAGACCTGACATCATTAACTTAAAGTGATAGTTCACCTATTTTTGACATAAAGCTGTGTGAAATACTTGCCATAAAATAGTGGTTACAAATGTATTAATTCATTACCAGAGTCCCATGGTCAGAGTTCTGGTCAGTTTTAGATAAATATAAAGTAGTTCTGGTGATTTGGCAGGGGCTCATGGCCCAATCATTAAAAATAGATGAATCCACAAAACTAGCGTCATTTGTATTGTTGACTTATTTCTACCAAATAGACCAACTTTCGTTCAACTTTGACCCCTCTGTCACATGGTACTATTTTTTGTGTCCAGTATCACTACGCCGCTGCAACGTATTTCCCCAA
Organism: Nannobrachium achirus; assembly: GCF_963921795.1. NCBI lineage: Eukaryota > Metazoa > Chordata > Actinopteri > Myctophiformes > Myctophidae > Nannobrachium > Nannobrachium achirus. Next base: position 61,326,976 of record NC_137812.1, read on the forward strand.
AACAAGGTGCTTTGCAGTCAGCTGATCAGAACGAAACCTCGCTCTATATGGTAGAAATAGGCCAACAATAAAAATGACGCTAGTTTTGTGGATTAATCTATTTTCAATGATTGGGCCACGCCAAATGGCCCCCACCCCATTGGAACTACTTAATATTCATCTAAAACTGACCAGAACTCTGACCACAGGACTCTGGTAATCAATTAATACATTTTTAATACATTAATACATACACAGCTTTAAGAGGGTGGGTAAGAGGGTGCTGTTGAGACTAGCCTGGGGGGGGGGGGGCACAGAATTCATAGATCTAGAACACATAGAATTCATAGATATAGAACACAGAATATGTACAGTACAGTACAGTTAGGTACAGTAGAGTACAGTAAACCACCGCTCAGTTCACACGGGTGTGATTTTTCTCTCCTCGGGGCTGTGGGTGCGTAGATGTTGTTCTGTTATGTTGTATTACTCGTATTGTATGGTTTTGTCTGCGTCCATGTATGTCCTGTATTTTTTTTTAAACTGACAAAACTCAATAAAAAGTATGAAAAATGTCAGCTGTTTTCAAAATAAACAATGCAAGATTGAGAGTAATTAACAGTTACAGGTGAGAAGAGTCTATAGAACTTGCCCAACACGTTGACCAGCTCTTGCAATTTCATGTTATTATCTAGTAATAGGCCTGATCATAATGCGCTTACTTGGCCTATTACTTGCGCCAGCAGAGCGCGCAAGTACTGCGTTCAGCTGCATGCGTATGTACTTATGTATGCATGTCGGTGTCGTCTGTGTTTAAGCCCGTAGGCCAATCAGGGACCAGCATTTCTGGCAACGTCATCATTGACAGCCAATGAGGGATCAGCATTCCTGGTGATGCCAGTGGTGATGCCAGTGGTGAGTGCCCCTCATGGCACGCTCTGCGCACCAGTAGGCCATGTACTTGTGCACAAGGAGCAAGTTGGCACCTCAACAGAGTTCAGTTCTATAGTATTATTAGGCTACTGTTGTAAGAGGCCATGTTGAAATTCCACAGTTAATGTATTTCAAGGAAAAATGTTCACAATATCATTCTGTGTCTACTCCAGTGTTGCAGTGATACAACTTCCTCTTGATGCAGGCACAATGCTGCACGTGTTGTACTTTTAGGTTTTGGGGAAATTAGATCAGTGTAAACCCAGCTGTTATACCCTCCCCCCTCAGCACGGCAAAGGGAAGCTATTATGGATTGAAAATATAGGCTAATAATAGGTGTAATATTTTGCAATATTATGAGCATCATTCTAATAAAGTTTTACATGTAAAAAATGTAAAGAACAGGTTGTAGGCCTATTATAGTTATGTTTGTTTTAGGAATTATGCAGTTGAGAATGGACCATATATGACCATCAAAGTATCTTTCTTGTAGAAAACTGCATGCATATAGAATCTATATGCATAGGCTACTTTAAAAACTGCGTTAAAGCATGCATATAGAATCTATATGCATTATGCATACATAATCTATATGCATACTTTAACGCAGTTTTCTACAAGTAGTCTACATCTTGTATTATAGATAGACTATAGAACCTATATTATATTATAGATATTAGTCCATCACTGACGGGCGGCTATGCGACACGGGGTTGTCATCTGTTGACCAGGCATCCTTGGCTATTATTAAATACAAATCACATTATTTCCCTCTCACTTTGAGAAATAGCCTATTTGCGCTCGCTTCGTACTTGCTTGGACTTAGGCTAGGCCTACTGTTTGATACAATGCTTGGACTTTAGGCTACTGTTTGATACAACCAAACAAATATATAATTTACAAACGATACTTGGCTGCAAACAAAGAGCAGGGCTCCGATGCGCAAAAACGGGCCAATTCCACCTTAAATGCGGTTTGCGTCTATGGAGACCTGGGCGCCATCTTCGGTCCACCTTAAGCGCACAATGTGGCCAACGAACGCAAGCGTACAAACCAGGCTTCCGTTCTCATTCTTCAACCGGGGCTTCGCACTCTGGCTCTGAGCTCTCACTCACACACACACAGCGTCACTTCTGAAACAACAAAAAAAAGACGCACTCGGCCAAACCCATCCGTACCAACAGAAGATGTCCGAACCCAAGTACCGGGAGTGGATCCTTGAGACAATCGATTCTCTTCGCTCCAGAAAAGCCCGTCCGGATCTCGAGAGGATTTGTCGAATGGTCCGAAGACGACACGGGTCGGACCCGGACCGAACCAGGACAGAGCTGGAAAAACTGATCCAAGATCAGACCGTGCTCAAAGTTAGCTACAAGGGATCGATCTCGTATCGAAACGCGGCGAAGGTGCAGCGAAAAAGCAGAAAGAAGACGAGCGAGTTTACGGCCGCTGGTAACAGCAGCAGCAGCGCGGAGGCAGTAGCGAGGGAGCGGACCAAACACAACAATTTGAACAACAACGGCGATAATAGTGCGCACAGCTTCACTGACCAGGAGGGGGGAGAGGAGGAGGACTCCTCGCCCAGCCCGGACCCCCGGCCACAAACGCCGGCCAGCATCAGCGGGAAAAAACTAAACCTCTCTCCCAGTTCCAGTCCGTGCAGCGGAAACATTGTTCTCGGTTGTGGCGCAACAGCGGGCTGCGCTGCTGCTGCTGCCGGGAGCGGCTGTGGCGGAGAGGAGAAAGCAAGTGCATGCAGAGAGCAGGGATTAGGAGGACACCGCCAGGCAGGGGATGATGACTGCTGTGACTGTCCGTCCCCCGGCCATGGTGGTGGCGGGGATAGAACAAGCGCGCACGACAGCGTTGACGCCGACGAAACAACAGCAACACCAAGCCGAGGAGTCGGCGATGCTGATGCGATCCGAGGGGGAATGGAGCCAGGCTTGTCCGGCGCGAAGGAGTCGGACAGCGGCGGCACCGCCGCGGACGCGGAGGGGAAAACTTGCCTCGGGAGCGAAAGCAACAACAATGTCGCTCCTCAGAGGCAGAATAAGCAGCCCGTCAAGCCCAAAGTCCGTGTCGGTGGAGGAGGAGGAGGACAGTGTACCACCAGGACGGCGGGGGGCCAACAAGCCAACTCTGACCTGGGCGACAGACTGGTAGCGTCTGTTCGCCGTCTGTCCGCCGCCACCAGGGGCCAGGCGAAGCCGCTCGGACTGAAGGAGATCCTGGGGTATCTGAGCAGCCAGGAGCGGCTGTCCGGGGAGAAGCTGACCCGGGGCAAAGTCAAGGTGGTCCTGGAGAGGGAGGTGGCGAGGGGCCGGCTGCGCAGGAGCCGCTGCGGGAACATCACTCTCCCCCAGAGGGGGATGGTGGTTCCTGTGGAAGAGGAGCCCTGCACTCACAAGAATGCGTCCGCTGGCAGACTTCTAAAGAGCGCACTGCAGGACAGGCATGTGGTGAAGAAGGTACGCTCGCCTCTAGGATAGGACAACTTAACATGAACAACACATAGACCTATATACTGTTGTGCAGAGCACACAATAAGGCTTTTTGCCGGGCTATAAGAATTAATGGTCATTTAAATTACATTTAAATTATTAATAAAACCTTGCACGCACTCCACTCGCATATTCTTTTGTCTTGTCCACGAAGCACGACAATTCAAATGGAAAGTAGGCTATATCTGGAGACATGGCACGAAATATTGTTAAGGCTATATAGCCTAGTCACCGTTTTACAGAAACATCTTTAATTTGACATTGCATTCCTTCCATTGTCGCCCCCGACACGGAATGTGCGGCTTCTGCTTGATGCGGACTGACTGCTGGAAACCATAACTAGAAACGGCGAGCGCTCGTTCGCCGCTTCGCTTCTCCGGGGGAAAAAGAAGAAAAAAAGAAAGCACACACACATACACGCAGTGTGTGCGCGCATCTTTCTGTGTCCCGACTCCCTCCCGAGCACTAAAGCGTCCATTCTTCGCCACGCCGTTTATTTATTACTATTGCTATTGTTTTTTTAATAGGCCTATTATTCTCAATTATTATTAACACCTTGAACTTTTGCCTTGAGTAAAGAATGTTCGAGGCCTATCGCTCCAATAGGCGGTGTCTTCTGTTCTGTCTGTCTATAAACTTAGGACGTGCTCGGGCGGGGAGCCGAGAGCGCAGTTTTCTGTAGGCCGACAAGCGGGACGCGACCGAGAACAGCTAGCTGATGCTGGCTCACTTCTCCTTTGGTCGCGGTAATAAATTGTGTTTGCAGCAGACGGCAAGAGCACGGAGCTAGACCCGTTTTTCGACGCGGGGACAGGGCAGGCCCATGGGTTACTTCTGTTCTTTTTTCCCCTCCTTATCCCCGCCTCTCCCCCGTTTCGTGCCATATGAATCCTTTGTGTCATTTTTTGACAGCGCACTCTCTCCTCCCTCTCCTCTCCGCTGTGGGTGTAGGCTAGGGTGACTGAGTGACTACCTTTCTAGTAGACCTATTCTACCTAGTACTATAGGTTTATATATAAATACATGTGTGTGTGTGTGTGTGTGTGTGTGTGTGTGTGTGTGTGTGTGTGTGTGTGTGTGTGTGTGTGTGTGTGTGTGTGTGTAATGTATGTATATATATATATATATATATATATATATATATATATATATATATATATATATATATATATATATATATATATATATATATATATATATATATGTCTATATATATATATATATATATATATATATATATATATATATATATATATATATATGTGTGTGTGTGTGTGTGTGTGTGTGTGTGTGTGTGTGTGTGTGTGTAGCCTATATATTAGCCAATATTATATATATATATATATATAGACTATATATATATATATATATATATATATATATATATATATATATATATATACACACACACACACTCACTCCATTTGAAGTTGTATAAAGCATCTGCACTTTTTTTTTTTCTTATTTTTTTACCTGAAGATTGTAATTGTATTTTCTGTGTGTGTGCGCGTGTGTGTGCGTGCGTGCGTGCGTGCGTGCATGTGTGTGTGACAATCGTGACAATCCAGTCTGGGTTTTTAAATCCCATACTCACTCAGTAAGACTACAGCTTGAATAGGAACTTAATGATGCATTCAGATTGCATTCAGGTAGGCATCCTGCTGATCCATGGTCCATCTGCGAGAAAGTCAGAGAGAAAACATGGAAACCCCCTTCCTGTATCTGACATTAATTAATGACACAAGCCTTATTCCAATGCATCCCGCCACCACTGTCTAAGCAGGAGAGCGAGCCAATGGAAACAGACAGCGGAGAGGAAGACCAGGAAGACAACGAGGAAGAGGAGGAGGACGATCCCCAGAGTTGTGATGAGGAGGGAGGGAGAGCCCCGGTAACCATGACAACCCAACCAGGTCTCGGTAATGAAGGCACAGACGATCCTGCGATCCAGACCACATCAAAGCAGGGGAGCCCCCAACATCAGCACCACTATGACGAAGGTGTGTGTGTGTGTGTGTGTGTGTGTGTGTGTGTGTGTGTGTGTGTGTGTGTGTGTGTGTGTGTGTGTGTGTGTGTGTGTGTGTGTGTGTGTGTGTGTGTGTGTGTGTGTGTGTGTGTGTGTGTGTGCGCGCGCGCGTGTGCGTGCACGCAAGTACACAAGTACACATTACTGTATGTCAGGGTTAGGCAACCTTATAAGCACGAGTGCCAACATTGGCACAGGGGAGGGTGATCACAGGCAGAAGTGTGAGAGGATTTATATTTTAAAATCTCATATTGTTTTAAATGTGGTCAATTCAATTAAGTCACCTAATTTGCAAACAAATTACATCCTGCACATAATTCTACATTCATTACAATTCTGAACTGTGGAGGGAGTTGGGGAGATAGGTGGGTTATTACTCTGAGTCTAATGATCGTTGTACTGTACAATGTACTGACAATCAAATATGATTTTTTTATGGGGTGTCATTAAAATGTATGTTGACATGGCACACTGACTCTAGAAAATAAAAACATGACACTTCATTTCAAAAAGGTTGCTGACCCCAGCTGTATGTGCATGTCCTGAATATAAAGAATTTAAACTAATGATGAATGGAAGACATAAAGCCTTAGATGTGGATGTGGATTTGAATAATTAGGAATAAATGTGTAAGCAGAATTGCTATGTCGCCTATAACTATATGTCTGATTGGTAACCGGTCACTTCGCCAAAAAATCCAACTGGCCAAATTGTCCACGCTCATTTGGCAGGCTTGTCAATGCTCCTGGATTCGCCAGTATGATTGGCATTTACATCTACTATGTTAAATATTTTCTGGGGGAGGACCCCCAGATGAGAAGTCATTATTAATGATATCTTACTTTGCTTCAGTCATCAAATTTGTACACCTACATTTGGCATTTTAAGGCTGAAATTGTACCCATGCTAGTAAAGCAAGCCTGATAAAAGTATCAAACATGCACAAAATTCAACAGAACACAGGAAAATATATCTGTTAAGAAGTTTTGGAAGGAGGACCACCAGACCCCTGTTGGGGAGTTCCGCGCACCTCCTAAAAATAAATCTCCTGGATTTTCCTGGATTGACAGTCCAATGTTGACAACCCTGCTCATTGGCGAGGTGTCCTAGCAAGTTGATTTGGCGAGTTTGATTTTTGGCGAAGTGACTGGTATTCGTCTGATTGCCTACTACAGTGTCTTGTGGAGTTGTTAGTTCTTGTTTGGGCTCCTCTCTGATCTTTCTGATCCTCTCTCACCTTCCTCCCTCCCCAACTCTGTAATGACTGTGTCCCTCCAGGCGTAGCAGGACTGGGTCCTCTCACCAGGCCGGTATGCCCTCCAGCCCAGGGAGCCCTTGTGCCACACTGTAAGGTCACACAACCAGAACAGAGTACCATCACTACCGACCAGCTGCACAGGGAAATACAGGTACGCATGTGTCCTTTGGGAATATGTAAGAAATCTTGTGAAATAAAGTGTAGTCAACCAGTCATCAAGGACGATGATACACGAAAGAAGAAGAATGTGTGTCTTTACCTCTTGTATGGTGACGGATTTAAAGAAAACAGTTGCATTAACCATTCTTGAATGAAATCAGGAGAGCCATAATCAGGCAAGGGTAATATATACACTGAAAAGCACACCCACCAGGCTACCATAGATTCCACGTTGATTGCAATTAAATGGGTAATTCTGAAGGGGAGAGGATGCAAATGAGTGTTATTTATACATATACTGTAGATAGATAGACAGATAGATAGATAGGAAAGTAAAGAATTTGTCTCGTGACAACACTGATCTTCAAATGTTTTGAGCGGTCTATACAGTACGTCTGGCTTTGTGTGTATGTCCCTATGTCCGTATGAGCATGAGACTAACGGCATAGAAAGCACGCAGAGACCGACATCACCACAGCTGATGTCACGGACAGAACAGCCCATACAAGGAGATATGTGCGTGTGTCGTGATTTTGGAGTGGTGCTAACCCACTCCTACGTCTGGCTTTGTGGGTATGTCCGCATGAGCGTAGAACTCCATGTATGGAGATAACTAACGTCACTGACGGAACGGCCCATACAAGGAGATATGCACATGTGTCGTGTTTGATACCGTGTTTTGGTGCGATATTTTATCTTAATACATCTTTTGATACGTCTACGTTTCAAAATGCCTCAAATCATGAACGAAATTCATGAAGTGAAATTATGCATGCACATTCCCACTAGGCCGAGGAAGAAATCCCACCCTTTTCACATTGGCGTGTTATAGCGCCACCACCAGGTTGATTTTTTGCAAATACATTTTTGGAACAATATGTCTCAGATAATGAATGCAGCGTCCAGTTGCTGTGAAAGGCTCAAGAAGAAATTGCACCTATTTCACATTTGCCTATTCTATTCACAATAACATACCTGACCTGGTGGAGACCTGTTCTCCGAGGAGCACTTTTTCTAGTTTTCAATGTAGCATGCTGTCACATCTGTCAGTTACTTCTTACTGCTAATTTATACAAGGATTGAATTTGAAGTTCATGGACGGAAGTTCAAGGCATGTCTTAATTTTTCTCACGACATTATTCGCTATGATCTGCCTTCCCCACAGGATAATCTGGAGTGTAAGGGAAGGAGCCACGCTTCCTCAGGCTTCAACAGTAAGATCTGACTTCCATTTAGTTTGTTCTTTATGTAATATTGCGTGTGTGCGTGTGTGCGTGCGTGCGTGCGTGCGTGACGTGCATTTTAAATTCTAGGTTTTGCTACGCCTCTACTGAGCCAAGCAACAAATTCAGAGTTCTTTCTCTCATAGTGTCTAATATCAAACACCACAACATCACACCAACCTCAAATCAATCAATCTATATATCAATTTACCACTCTCTTCATACTCTTGTGTGTCTTATCCCTGCTATATGTCTGATATTATTCCCTTAAACATTCTCCTCATGAAAAGCTTTCTGTAGTCAGTCCAATTCTTGTATGTATTCGTTTTAGATAGGGATGTGCACGAATATTCGGGTATCTGAATAATCGGTTTGTAAACCACTATTCGTTTTGAAAATACAATTCGGTTATTCTATTAAATGTATTTTAATGATTGAGATATTAACTTTATTAAACATTTACATTTTGCACCCATATTACTGTCAGGTCTTAATAAAATGATGCTTTTAACAAGTAAAATAAGAAAATTAAGTATTATGGCATGATGGCATGGTTGATTAGCGGAGCCTGAGTGTCACACTGTTGCAGTGGTCAGTGGTCGTACTGACATGCGCTCAGTGCACGGCACGCACCATGCAGGCTGTCTTCTGCCTCTGCTAAGAATCATTCGTTATGCTACAGAGCAAAGTTTGTGTGGATAATTTGATGGCAAAGCATCATGATGGAGAAATCACATCCAAATAAAGACCTACTGCTGGATGTGAACCATTTGTTAGTCGTTACCTCGATTAACTGCCCGCTGCCTCTGTGAGTGTGATCCGGTCCATTTGAAGAAGTAATGGTTAATCCATGCATTTTGAGGCGAGAACACTGTAGGCTTAATCATAAGTTGGCTGAGAACCATGGTTTATTGTAACTTGAGGAGAGCAGAGCTGGTCGTGGTCAGGCTACTATAGGGTCCAGATCAGACCAGCTGGGGCTACTGCTCTGCTAATTAGCTTGACCTAAATTTGCATCTTTCTGGCAAGATGTAATTAATTATTTTGTAGCAAGATTCCAGTAGTATAAACATTTTTAAAAGGCTTTCATATGCTCTTAATATTTCTTTCAAATGAGGTTTGGCCTAATAAATCAAAATGTGCTCAGTTTTGGCTATTTTATGGGTATTAATTAAAAATAATAATAATAATACATTTTCGGATACCCGAATATTCAGTTGTGTACACGTCTGTGAAATTAACCGCTAGGAACATCCCTAATTTTAGATATTTTGAGGGCATTTATTTGCCTTTATTGACAGTTACAATAGAGCAAGAAAGGAAATGTGGAGAGATTTGTGGGATGACATTCAGTAAATGGTCCTTCAGCACACACAGTTTTTGTGTCAAACCCTGGTTTACGCCATCAGCCACCTGCCGGATTGGATGAAATTAACTGCCATATAGTGTATAAAATGTACACTTGTCATTTGTGCTATTTTCATCATTTTAGTTGGCAGAGCTACATAGATGGTCTTCAACGTCACACAAACCCATTTTACATACATATTATGTTATACTTGCCTGTGTAACTTCAGTATGAATCCCTCAAGCTGGGGAAAAACATGTTTTATGCATTCTAACCCACATGTGGAATGTTTAATGTTTGTATTGCAGTGTGCTGCTCTTAAAAGTAAAGAAAGGGACATTTGATTTGCCATGATTCAATCCATCTGCAGCACACCTACTGCACTGCCACTAGAGGCTGCAATTTGCCTATTGGATTTGTGTGGAGAGGCCATGGGGTCACCTAATTCAGTAGGGTGCTGGCGGCGGTGCAGTGCACTGAAAACGTAATGGCAAAAGTAGTTTTCAAGATATCTTGTTTGGGACCAAAGTCTTGGCTGTGCAACCTCTCCATAAAAAGCCAAAACAATTATTTAAAAAAATTACAACCAATTTCAAAACTACATCTAATTTGCACCAAATGATACCCAACTGTGGGCTGTTTCCCTTTATCAGACTTCCATAATTGGATGTTTCAAACTGTGTTGCTGCTGAAATTCAATGAGACACAATCAACAATCTCACCTCGGACAAAGCAGTTGTGCAATCATGCTTCTTTCATATTATGCAAATCTACAAGATCAAATCTTTCCTCTTGTTAACTTTCCTCTGGCAATTGTCTCTACTCAGTCATTTAGCAAAAAAGTCTCTCAGTGCCCTTCAGATGATCCAAAATGGAGCAGGCAGAGTTTATCTTTTTACAGTTTTCTTTGTAGAGTACCCAATTATTTTGTAACTTTCTTGTTTTCTCTCAATTTAGTTGTTCTGCCAATTAATCCTCCTCACACATCTCTGTGTTTTTCCACTGCTATTGAACCCTACTGGCTCACCTGAGGCCTCCATCCCACTCCTCCCGTTCAACACCCCCTGCTGACAGGTGCTGCACCAACCATAAGAGTGCAGCAATTATTAAAAAACATTGCCACTACAGTATATTGAATGCAATGGGGAGAGAGAGACGGGAGTGACACGCAGGAAACGTTGTCAGGATGGGGATTCGAACCCGCGACACCCTGTCAGGCATTGCAGCCTAGGTGCCCAGGCCCCAGACTACTAGGCCAGCCGTCTTAAAATTACATTTTAACCTTTGTATAAGCCTGCAAGGTCGTCAAGGCTAGGGCAAGTGGATTCTGAAGAGGCGAGTCTTCAGATTATGGTGGAAGATTGGGTTTCCAATTCTAACTGCAATGGCGAGTTCATTCCACAGTTTGGAGTCTGGGACGTGTGGAGGGTTGTTTTATAGGGAAGGTAGTGACAGCTTACCTGTGTTAGCTGATCTGAGTGAGCGGGAGGGGTTGTAGGGTTGGATCAGACGTGAAGATATGGGGGTGCCACACCTTTGTGCGTTTTAGGCCAACATCAGTTTTTTGTACTGTCTGTATGAGCAGTAACTGGGAGCCAATGGGGGGAGCGGAGAAGGGGGGAGACATGTGAAAGGTTTGGCTCTGGATCATTTGGAGGGGATTAATTGCACATGCCAGGAGGCCAGCAAGGAGCGAGTTAGAGTAGTCAAGTTTTGATATGTCTGAGGTCTGGATAAGGAGCTGGGCTGACTCCTGGGTGAGGATGGGTTTGAGTGTAAACAACACAGAGATTCTTGGCCGTTAGTCCCCAGGGCGTTGTCTATGGAAATAGTTAGATCCTGCATGGGGCAGGATTTACCTGGGATTAAGAGAAACTTGTCTTGTCTGGGTTCAGCTTGAGGTGGTGTGAATACATCCACTGTTACTCAGTTTATTTGGATGCACCATAGTGGTCAGAGCACGGTGGTAGAGACAACAAGTTAGATAAATATTTTTTTAAAGTATGTAAGATAAATTTTTTTTAAGATTTCTGGGATTAAGGTGAGAGTGAAAGGATTATTTTTAGGAGTGTGATTTGGTGTCTGTTGTGATGTGTTTTTGTTTCTTTTTTTGTCCAAGTTTTAGCTTTAATTAGATACAGTAGGTAGGTCCACAATGTATATACCGGTAGTTTAACATGCTAAGAGTTTTCAGTACGCTTGTGAATAATATCTGAGTCAGAGAATTGAATACACAGCAGTTATATCAAGTTGGCCAATCATATATGGTTCACTGCAGGTCAGCAGTCAATGAGAGGGGTGGTCAGGAGTTGTTGAGCTCTGCATTGAAGGCCTGAAGACCATGGTCTACTCTGTGATGGATCCGATGACGTGCTCTGGTCCCTCTGGAAGGCTATGCCTATATGCCATATATAGATGGAGAGCAGTGTAGAGAAAGCTTCTGTCCAAGGAGCGTGTCCTGCAGCCTGGGAGAGTATGGTCTAGTGCAGGGGTTTTCAAAAGTGGGTGACGGGGCACCCTGGGGTGCCGTGACAGCAGTCCAGGGGTGCCGTGAGATCATTTGATAATATTTGGAATTTATTTGGACACTTGAAAAAATATATTATTTAGTATAATTTTAATCTTGAAGTACAAAGTTATTTTCAGTCAGACTAACCAAAATGGCTATTATCTCAACATTTTCCTCGCAACATAATCACTAAAATATCGTCACTGTCAGGCAGAAACCTCGTATCTCCAAGTTTCAAATTTGTACGTATTTTGCTAAAGCAAAGCCCTGCTTCATCATACAAGACTGTCGCACAAAACTAGTGAAAACAGCCGATCTGCAAGCACACAACGCCTCGCAGCGTGCTTGCAGATCTGCTGTTTTCACTAGTTTAGTACATTTTATAGATGATAAATACAAAACGAACGGTTTTGGACATACAAGGTTTCCACCCAACAACGACGATGTGCTTGCAGATCTGCTGTTTTCACTAGTTTAGTACATTTTATAGATGATAAATACAAAACGAACGGTTTTGGACATACAAGGTTTCCACCCGACAACGACGATATGCTATAATATGAAAATTATAATGTAGGGGTGCCTCGGATTAAAACAAATGTTTATGGGGTGCCCTGAGACAAAAAAGTTTGGGAACCCCTGTTCTAGTGCAGTGATACTCAAACTCAGGCCTGCGGGCCAGTTCCGGCCTGTGGCACAATTTTGACTGGCCCACCAATTATCAATAAATATAAAATAAAAATATATTTTCAGAATTTTCAGAAGTTATTATCTAATCTTTTGCCTAATTACATTACATGAATAATCATACAGGAAGAGGAAACTGTGTGCACTCATTCAGAGCAGCAGCAAAGATGAGAAAGCACCGAAAAGTTGATGCAGAGAACCTGCACTTTAACCTAAAATGGACAGATGCTTTCGCTTTCATTTTAACATCTCATGCAAAAATTCTACTGGCCCCCCGGCCCTTTGCCATTTTTGTAATGTGGCCAACAGGTCATGCTAGCGCACTGTTTCCCCAACACTGGGTTGGGACCCATTTGTGGGTCGCAGAAATATTTGTATGCGTCCCTTAATTTTTTGTTTCCTACATTTTGGTTTTAATACTTATTATTATTTCAAAACATTTTCAAAAACATTCCCAAAAAAGCTACATTCAGTAATGTCATGAAGAAATCAAAGAAATAACACATAAATTAGAAAACAAATGTTTAAGAAGTAGTGAAAATAGCCGATCTACAAGCTCACAGCGCGTCGCTTTGCGCCACGTTGTGAGCTTGTAGATCAGCTATTTTCACTAGTATGGGTCCCAGGCAAACGTCTAATTTCTCTTTTGGGTCACGGGCTAAAAAGTCTGGGAACCAGTGGTCTAGCGTAGCTGTGCATAGGCAGGTGGTTCGCAGTCTGGTGTATGGTGGAGAGAGCATTGCCTGGGGCTCTGTGGGGCAGTGTGGTGGTTATGCATGTTGTACAGGACTGGCAGCAGCAACCTGTCTTCTGTAGATAAGGCTGTGCCTGCGGACGAAGGATTTTGAACAGGCAGTGTCCTCGTCCCCTATAGTTATTTTGAGGGCCTTCTTTTGGATGTTGTCAAGCAGGCTAATATGTATAAGTGTCTCACTCATCCAACTCAGTCGTATTCCATGACACAGTGGACCTGTAACTTGTACACAGTGGCATGGCTATCTGTGGTGAGTTTACTGGCTAGTCTCCCCTGTGGTTGCAGTTTTTCTTTTACATGCCCCTCTCTGGTGGTTTCAGAATATAATGTCCCTCAGAATGTTTGCTGTTTCTGCCAGTGTTACCACACATTCACACAAGCACAGGGTTTGTAATTTTATGTCTTAATGTTGCAGTACTGAATGAGAAGAAAGAGGCCGCACAACTCTTCAGCCACGATGCAAATAATGTATTTAACCAACGTTTCGACTGTTGCCAGTGTGCCAGTCTTCATCAGGGTTTTGAAAACCCTGATGAAGACTGGCAACAGTCGAAACGTTGGTTAAATAAATTATTTGCATCGTGGCTGAAGAGTTGTGCGGCCTCTTTCTTCTCATTCAGTGTTATCTGCGTGGTCAGCACCTCACTCACTTAGGTGTGCGCTCCTCCTTATGTGCTTTCTTAATGTTGCAGTACAGCAGCAGATCGCAAACACTGCCTGTGCTGTTAGCTATATTATTAATCTCTAATAGCAATTAAACAAATTGTTGATCACATGAAAGTAGATACAAATTAAATTCATCGTCTTACGGCGCAGCCTGGATAACATCTGTGTCCACTCCCAACAGTGTTGTAGGATGGAGTTGTAGCAGAGATGACTAACTTTCTTTTCCTGGTGCTGGCAGATAGAAACATCAGAAACAGAACCCTGAGACTTAAGTACATACTGTGTATTTGTGCACGGTAATGAGCAGTGTAAATGTCTGTCTACTGTCGCCCCCAGATACACTTTTATTGATTATAAATACAATTATAATCTCTAAAACAATTACATTTATTGAACAAAAACAACCACTCATATACAGTATAGACAAGTCACTAACACTCAAGGTTCAAGACCTTAGTGGTGGCACAGTTGGCATCTTGCCTGAGAGCATTTGATCTTTCAAACGTTATTACAGAACAGCACTGAAGCTCTCTCAAAAGGAAAGTCTTTTGTTGTGGGGACCATTGATGCTCAGGTGGCCAAGTGTTCCCCTGTACGCTATTTCTCTCTTGATTTTCTGTGTGCGTGCGTACGCAGTATGTCTGAAAAGCAGTGGTGTAAAGTAACTAAGTACATTTATTAAGTACTGTACTTACGTACACTTTTTTTTTTAACTTTACTATAGTATACCCAATTTTCAGTACTTTCACTTCTACTTCACTACATCTCAGAGGCAAATATTGCACTTTTACTACACTATAATTATTTGAGAACTTTAGTTACTTTTTAGATTTTGATCATTATTACAAAACATACATTAAACATTTTAAGCCAAAAATGTGTGTCTCATGGCGACGCATTGTGAGCGTATAGATTTGATTTTCTATAGTGAAAACCTGTGAAATCAGGCGTTCTGCATAATGAGTACTTTTATTTTGTATTTTGAGTACACTTTGATACCAATACTTTTGTACTTGTCTTTTACTGAAGCTAATTTTGAATTCCGGACTTTTACTTGTAACAGAGTATTTCTACATTTGCAGTATTGATACTATTACTTAACACCTTCTAAGCCACGGGGAGCCCCTTAATGTTAAAACCGTACTATATCGCACATCCCCCCAGGGACTCTCAGCCACGCCGTACATTCCCGGACTTTGTCTTTAAAACCGGAATAAAAGCTTTTGATCCGAAAATCGGCGATCGTCTAACCTTCCCTAGTCACCACTCGTGCATTGATAGCTCATGCAGACCGTGCATGAAGCAGAGGTGACGTCAGCGCCTCTCCTTCTCCAAGGGTACTCCCAGCCCATACGTTTGCTGTCTGCACACTCGAGCTCCTACAGCAGCCATGCTTGGGGCTATGCTAGCGAAACTTTTCAGTTCTGTTCTTCAGTCACACATGGACTATTTGCGGGGACATTTACGTGAAAGGATCGCGCACGCGAAACGCACGGGGACATCGACGATCGGCCAAAACCCCCATTCTATCCCAACGGAAATCGAGAAAATCATGGTGAGTTACTGACCTGGGGGAAAAAAAAGAAGAAAAAACAGCGGCGCTGTTCAAGATGGAGGGGCTGCGGGGTCATGTTTATAAACATAATATTATGTCTCAGATCACAATACAATAATAGAAATTTCACGGCTAATCTACCAACCACCATTCTATTTCGGACGGCAAGGTGTTAAGTAAAATATTTGAGTACTTTTCCCACCACTGTGCGTACCGGTATGTCTTAAAAGAGCTTCCTGGTTGTTGTGTCTCCTAGGTGTGCAGTGTAAAGCTGAAGTTGGGGTTTCTTCCTGTCTACTGACCCCCACCGCCTCCCCGAGGGACTCTGGCCCTGCAGAGGAGCGAGGGATGAATGGAGAAGTCAACAGAGGAATGTGAGTGGACCACACACGTTGGAGCTGGTAGAAATAATTACTTATTATTAATGGGAAACTAGGTAGTTGTTAGCGCTGTCGCCTCACAGCTAGAAGGTCCTGGGTTCGATTCCCGCCAGGGGACACTGGGCGCTGGGGGCGTCTTCTCCCCTCTGCGTAGAGCCCTGCACGGGCCTAAAATGTGGGCCCAGCCCTGCCCTGGCCCGTGGACTTCAGTCCAGGCCTGGCCCGTGGCCCGTTTGGTGCCGCTATTTAAAGCCCGAGCCCGACCGTCACCTTATTATTTAATTAATTATTTGTGTGTGAGGCTTTCACTGCTGCGTGCTGCAGCTACACTCTCAAGGGGAGTCCATACTGTCACAGACCACCGAAACTTGTGTCAGAAAGGTCCGGTTCAACTACAAAATGACATCTCTTGCAACTTCTGAAAAGGATTACTCCTAGTTTGAGTTCGGAAAGCTGCACGCACGTCAGAAAGTCGAAACTTTCCGACGGAAACTATGGTCGGAGAGGACGGAGACTGGGAGACGCATGTACAGCCCTCTAGCTGTGCTCGTCTTGCGCTCTGATTAAAAGAAAGTCAACACAACACAACAGCACAGCAAGTAATTACACACACATCACAACACAACGCAATAAATCTTTCTCCACCCACCGTTTGTTATATTACTGTATATCTTCACAGCAATTAGATATTGATATTATTGTCGGCTTGCGCCCGTGGTTACAAGCCATCTTGTAAAATACGGAGTATCGTCCAGTAGTACTAAAGAGTAAAGACGCACGCACGCATCTTGTAACTGATATGGGAGGTCGGGGAATCATTACAGGGCGATTTATTTGAGAAATTACGGTGAAATGGGTGAAACTACAGTGGTGCTCCTAATTTTCTAGTGTCGCTGTGTACGCAGAGTCGCAGAGTAGACACACTTGTGGGAGTGTGTGACAGAAGTAAAGTCGTCAAGCCCTCGGCTCGTTGCGGCTCTCCATTGGCTAATGTACTCATGTCACGACCAATCAGAGCCGTGTTGCTATAGATACGGATAGAACCCATAGCCTAGAAGGCAGCACTCACACACACCACACTCCATTCTAGCTAAGCGCACACACAGAGACGTCATGTGTGAAATTCACTGCGCGAAATGTTCCGAGCATGGTTCTGAGCCCGGGCCCGGCCCTAGGCCCGTTGGTGAGTTTCGGGCCCTGGTCGGGTCCCGTCGGGCCTGCAGGGCTCTACCTCTGCGTCATCAGTGCCCACACCCCTGGTGGGGTTGGCAAAAGGGCCTTTCTGTGTGGAGTTTGCATGTTCTCCCCATGCCTCCTATACCCTCACAAAAACATGCAGTAGTCCTGGTTTCTATACCGCCTCCCCTTGGCCAGCCAGTGCTCCCCAGGCGTGGCAGAGGGAGAGCAGAATCCAGGACTACAGCATAGGCAATTGGCACTGGGTGAAAAAATGGGTTACAAAATCATACAAAAATATAAGAAAAAAAGAAAAAAAAAGGGAAACTAGGTAACTTTAAGACTATTTTTGATATATGTATGTATATAGATTTTTCATCAGTCATTTCCCTTTATCAAGTCACTATATTCTTGTGCTGGGGTGTTTCCTGAAGAAAGACATCCCCCTGGCTGTATTTTGGTTCTGTTCCACAGTTTAGGTTGACATTCATCCCTTGGAGGGAAGTTTTTGTCAGGGGAGCTGGCCAGAGCTCTTAATTGCACCCTTTGAACTTCAAAGGGGTTGTGCACTGAGATAATTGATTGGGCCATACAAGTGTCAAGTGCTCGTTAGTGATCTCTCTTAGCAATGAAAGCATCAAAGACCTGTTTGATTCCTGTCATAGAGGGGAGGGTGAAGGGGGGATGTGTTTGTATACACACAGACAATTCCCCTTTAATTACTTATATAATACATATTCATCGTGTCCGGGTAGCTCAGGCCTTTCGGGTGCCAGGTCATGGGTTCGATCCCACGCACGGCCAACTCAGTGTGTGAGTAGCACGGCTTGGGTGTGGCGGTAAGTACTGGGAGCTGCCGATATATAAGCTCACAATGTAGATCTGCTATTTCCAAAAAGGTTTGAAATATTTGGAATATTTATGAAACATACACACACACACACAGTAACACACACACACACACACACACACACACACACACACACACAGACACACACACACACACACACACACACACACAGTAACACACACACACAGACACACACACACACACACACACACACACACACACACACACACACAGTAACACACACACACACACACACACACACACACACACACACACACACACACACACAGGTTATTGCTAATGAGCTAAGCTGTACTGTACTGTCCATTAAGCTTTTTTCTCATTCGCAATGTGTGTGTCTCCCTCTCTCTCTCTCTCTCTCTCTCTCTCTCTCTCTCTCTCTCTCTCTCTCTCTCTCTCTCTCTCTCTCTAGACTTGTGAAGTGCGAGGTGGGCAGTGTAAACCCAGTGGACTGGACGGTGTCAGATGTGGTCAGTTACTTCACAGTAGCAGGTTTCCCAGAGCAAGCCGTTGCCTTCAGGACCCAGGTAGGCCTGCAGTACCTCAGACATCCACAAGAGGTTGTTAGATAGACGTTAGACAGAACAGACAGGCGTAATCAGTGTTGTATTGGTGATTTAATGCTTGGGGGGGGGACGCTATTTTAACGTTGCTTAACACCTACACTACTGGAGTTAGCAGTCCATTGATATGCATCCAGACTCGTGACACTACAGCTTTTGCAAACGTTGTTGAGGTGTGAACTTAAAGGGGAGAACCACCCATTTTCCATGAACTATGTCACTAACATACCTTTGAGTTGTGGAAATAAGAAAAAGCCCCCCCCCCCCTCTTCTGTGTTGCCTAGAACTGGAGGATCACGGTGTACTTTGCAAGCCAAACCCTAAAATCAATCGATGTACGTGCGTGTGCGTGCTCCTGTGCAAAAGGATTCAGCGTGACACGGCCAGTACAACACTGGGCGTAATAGACATCATTTATCCAAATGTAAATGTACCCAGTGTCATTCGTAATTCCTTTATATGTCAAATGTATAAACGGTGAAGGAAGAACATCTAAACTTCCATATTACGTATGTGCAACTGTGCACATTCTTGACAGCCCAAACGTGCTAGTAATGTGAGATTGATTGATTGAATACTTTATTAGACACAAATGTAAACAGCACAAGATAAATTCAGAGCATTCAGATATGTGTAGGTGTCGCTAATGCTGTTGCGTTTTTTTTCCCCCCATCATTTTGTGTTGGTAAATGCTCATTACAAGTGTATGCTCACTGTGTGTGTGTGTGTGTGTGTGTGTGTGTGTGTGTGTGTGTGTGTGTGTGTGTGTGTGTGTGTGTGTGTGTGTGCGTGTGTGCGTGTGCGTGTGTGTGTGTGTGTCCTCAAAAGGAAATTGATGGCAAGTCTCTCCTCCTGATGCAGCGTAACGATGTTCTGACTGGCCTGTCAATCAGACTTGGACCCGCCCTCAAGATCTATGAGCGACATGTAAAAGTTCTGCAGAAAACACATTTCGACGATGACTCCTGACCTTACTGCGCTTGCTCTCTCTCTCTCTCTCTCTCTCTCTCTCCCTCTCTCTCTCTCTCTCTCTCTCCCTCTCTCTCTCTCTCTTACACACACACACACACACACACACACACAGACCCTTTGCATCCATTCTTACACACAACAAGCAAGAGTTAAAAATGCATGCAGGGTAAATCTTATTTTATCACATGCCGTGGATCAAACAAAGCACACACACACACACACACACACACACACACACACACACACACACACACACACACACACACTCACTCACTCACACAAAAATGCACACAACTCCATTCCTCTTTCCACAACTGCCCTGGTCTTTGTAGATCAGCCATTTGAAAACTGTCTCATTGGATTTTGTGGATTTTCTATCCCTGAATTTCACCTGTGATTTTTGATTTAACATCTAATGTTCTGTGAGCAACACAACAAAGTATAAATTAGGCTATTCTTTTTTTAGGTAGTGTTGTGATTACAGGTCCTGTGTGCGTGCGTGCGTGCGTGCGTGCACCACATTCCAAGGTATTTGTGTGAATAACGATAATGACCTACTTTTTTAATTCATGGTCATTGGCCAAAGCAATACAGTGTTCGTTACCGCCCATGTAAGCCTTCTGATAATCATCCTCATTAGGTCAGACGTTTGCTAATGAATAGTCCAGCAATGTGAGACATCTGTGCGTAGCAGTTAAGCTGAATTTATACTTTGCCACTGCATTACTGTACCACTCACTGAAAATTCAACAGCTGAAATGTACAAATACTGCGTAACTGCATAAAGCGAGCATTCAGTGAAAATAGCAGATCATCTGCTATTTTCTCTATTTGATGTTCAGCAAAGCATATAGGTTCAACACGCCTAGCAGACTGGACTAGACTGAAGTTGTGAACATAACCATCAACTGACTTCAGTGTTCAAAGACAATGAGATGCAAACAGGCCGAACCGGAGTCCACTGGCGTAACTGGATTTCTTTTTTTAATGCAAGGCTCTTATGATGTGCAGGAGGGCACACAGTCTAACCTCAATGGAGCTATCAACTAATCAAAGTCAACTGGACACCACCAGCGGTTTTTTCTTTCTTTTTTTTACCTATTCACACCATCCTTAAATATTGTTCCTTATGTGCTCAGCTTCATCTTTCTAAAGATGAAGGCTTTATCTACGGCCTTCTGTTTGTATTTTTATGCCCCAATATTTATTACCTCAGGCTCGTCCGTACTCCAACTTTACTGTCTGCCATTATATGTGTGTGTGCACAGTAAATGTTTTTGTTTTTCTCTCTTCTTGTTTTATAAATCACTTATCCTTAAACCTTTGCTGCCATGTTCAATGTACTGTAATATAACTTTAGTCTTCAACGTTTCTTGTTCATGTACCCAAAAGATTTGTATATTTTCCAATGTTAAATCAAAGTTTTGCTTTTGAAGTAAAACAAACCATTTGCAGGCCTATCAGAGTAAGAATGTGTGTATATTGTGTATATAAGTCCCAGGGAGTTTCTACCAAGCATTGTCATTCAGACAACTCAACTTTGGAAAGGAGAAAACAGTTGGGAATGTATATTTATGTGTATATATGTCACCGGATATAAGAGAACCAGCACATTCGAGACGCGGAGCACTCGTGATGCGGCACGGGGCGGAGCAAGCGGTCGCCACAACAACGTATTCCAGGCGGTGCGCCGCTCTATTGTCCACGACACTGCGAGCGGCTACCGAAGCCCCCCTGTATCCACGAAGCCCAAACGAGTTACGAGGCCCCCCTGGGTCCACGAAGCCCCAAGCGGCGCGAAGGCCAGCGGACCTTGGTCCTGCTCTTCGCCCCCGAGCGCCGCAGGCGCGAGTGGCCGCGAAGAGCGGGCCAGGGCCGCGCGGCCGGCGGAGCGCCGCGCGAGTTACGAAGCCGTGGTGAATGCAATCGTTATATTTATGCCCAGGCCGTAAGGCCTGGGCAAGCGCACGTTAAACGCCCTGTCCAAGTGACTACAATGGAGCTAATGGCTAGGCTAGGCTAGGCTAGGCTAGGCTAGGCTAGGCTAGTAAATAAAGAGTAAACACTTCCGGTCTGCGGCGAGTTCAAAGCGTGACGTAACTCTCTTATCCAGTGGCTGACGTCGCCATCTGGTGGTGATTAGTGTGTGGTGAACGTCAAAACGAGTGCTCCGTGACAACTTTTACTGGTTTCTTGAACATACTGTAACATATATATGTATGTATATCTATGCCCTTGCTGCTTGTTTCATGTGATTTGGTAAAGAATAACGTTTATAATAAAAAGGTGCTAATTTAAACCTCTGAATCGTGTGTGTGTGTGTCAGACCTGCCAACCCGTACGCATTTTGCGTACTTTGCACGCATTTTAAGTGTCTATAGGGGGTGAGGACTGGGCGGGGCCTTGCAAAAATCGGCCACTTCCGCCCGCCATGTTCGTTGCTATCTTTCTTGTAAGACTCTTGGATAAAAGGAAGCAATGACCGGAGAACAGCATTGACAGTTGGCTGGTTGTAGATAAGATGGACTGGTCAATGCAAGTGTACTCTATTACAAGTCGAAGTCCAGTAGGCCTATTCAAAATTTACATGAGTAAAAGTATAAAAGTATTGGTAATGGTATCAAAATGTACTTGAAGTACCAACAGTAAAAGTAGGCCTGCTCATTGTGCAGAATGTCCCTTTCAAGTTATCAAAACATCTTTTGAAAATAGCATGGATCTAACATTGTAAGCTTGTAGATCGGCTATTTTCAAATGGTCAAAATATATGTATATACTGAAGTGGTTAATGATGTTTTGTAATAATAATCAAAAGTATAGTAGGCCTAGCATTACTAACTAAAGTTTTGAAATAAATGGAGTGGAGTAAAAGCAGGCCTACAATATTTGGATCAGAGATGTAGTGGAGAAGAAGTAAAAATATTGGGATAGTACATATAACTCAAAAGTGTAGGCCTACTTAAGTACAGTACTTAAGTAAATATACTTAATTACTTTACACCACATAGCGTGCCTACAGCCAGTTATTGGGCCACTGCCAAGACCACTTGCAATTTGACTCGGCCATTACTCGGTCAATTTTTAAAAAAAATTAAATTTAAACGTGTCCATATTCACTGGAATGTCTGCTTTCATTTGCTGGTGCTCATTATTGTCTCCCAATAAAAAGATATCACGCTAAAATCTGTCCATGCATGAGCGCAGAAAGAGCACAAGCAGATCAGAACAGCCAGTCACTGGAATTTGTTACCGCCACATTAATCTTACACAAAATAAATTAGCATTCAAGATAGCTTTAAAGAAACACTTGTCGCAGCTGACCACATGACCGAGATATTGATGTTGTATTTAATTACAATGTTATGTTGTATATAATTTTTGCATAATATTTGTAAGTATGTATTTTTTCATGTTTTTATATTTGTATGCATTTTTTATGGACCCCAGGAAGACTAGCTGTCGCCCAGGCGTCAGCTAATGGGGATCCATTCAATAAACAAATAAACAAATAAACAAAATCACATTCATCCATTGCTTTGGAAATAAAGATCGGTTTATAATAATATAACATTCCCTATAAACAGTAGGCCTAAAATGTTACAATGTTTGGATCAGAGATGTAGTGGAGAAGAAGTAAAAATATTGGCAAAGTACATATAACTCAAAAGTGTACTTAAGTACAGTACTTAAGTAAATATACTTAATTACTTTACACCACATAGCGTGCCTACAGCCAGTTATTGGGCCACTGCCAAGACCACTTGCAATTTGACCCGGCCATTACTCGGTCAATTTTCATAAAAAAAAATAAATTTAAACGTGTCCATATTCACTGGAATGTCTGCTTTCATTTGCTGGTGCTCATTATTGTCTCCCAATAAAAATATATCACGCTAAAATCACGACTTCGGCTGTCCATGCATGAGCGCAGAAAGAGCACAAGCAGATCAGAACAGCCATCACATTCATCTATTGCTTTGGAAATAAAGATCGGTTTATAATAATATAACATTCCCTATAAACAGTAAAATGTGTGTGATCGTTATGTTGATCAAATATGGTTTTATTGAAATGCAATCAAAGCCTAGAGCAATTGAAGTAAAAGTATCGTTGCTTGCTCAACAAGTAGAACTAGTACAGACTGATCTTGATGCATCCAAGACCTAGCAATGGCAATGGCCGCCAAAGTGGGCGGAGTTAAGCCCCGAATCTTGCGGTGATGTCATAACCGACAGTCCCTATACGCAGGTACGCTATTTCCCCTCATTGCTACGCAACTTTGGGGGATCTGCAGCGCACGCATCTGCAGCACACTATTGAAGTGAAACATTTTTGGTCCCTGCCGTGTAGTTCCTCCCAGGCACCACTTGATGTGTGTGTGAATGGGGCGCATGGCGCTGGGGAGCACTAGAACAGAAGGTATGCTCTTTTTTTGTCGTCAGAAGAAGAATTTAACCGGATGGAAAGCGGTTTGTTTTGGTTTCATGTCAGCATGTAGTCAGCAGGTCCGTGAAGTCAGCTGCATTAGCGTTTCCGGCCTGCTAGCAGGCTGCATTAAGCGAAGCTCCAGCCTTCAAAATAAAAGTCAACTAAATAATGTTTATTTAAAAGACACAAATGTATTTAAGAAGTACGTGTATGATGTATGTCTCTATACTAGTGTACTTCTAATTGTCCTAACACATTTTCCAGGTTCTTTCAGATTGAAATTCGTGGTATGCGAGCCATTAAAGGCCACTTAACAAGTTAATTCCATTCTTTCTATTGTAATCCATAGAAGAGCTTCAATTGGTTGTTGACACAAGTAGGCTACATCTAATGAGGTCCAGTTACTTAATTATCAATTTTACTTTATCTGTTTATTTAGATTGGGCAGATGTAATGTATGGTAGGCTATATGGGCTATATTAATGTAAGTAATGAAAATACACCGTGTGTGCATGTACACCAGGGGTCTTCAACAGGGGGTCCAGGACCCCTATCGGGTCCTCAGAATTACTACAGGGAAAGGCACCAAATCTATGTGTGATAGGACCATTCTTTTAGAATAAATGGACAACCCTCTCATCCCTTTTCTGAGGAGAACTTTAGCCAAAAATAGAAGATCTACAAGCTTGTAGATCTGCTATTTTTGGCAATAGGTTTGGTGTTGAAGTGAAAAAGCCGGAGACCAAGTACAGAGTGAAAGGTAAAATGTACTAAGTAAAAGATGGAACAAGGATGTAAGGAGTTCAATGTATAAAAAAAAGAAAACGCCCCCAAAAGCTCTAGTGGGCACTAGACAGGAGGCGGCTCTTTGTGTTGGCACTTTGAACACACGCAAAATAGTGACATTTTCAGACATTTTCAAACTCTAGTTGGCGCTGGAGAGCAGACGGCTCTTTGCGTCGGCACTTTGGAGACACGCACGCGTTCGGGGAGACCTCCTCTATCACTCCACACTCTCCGCTAAGCAGGAGAGGTGTAAAATCAATTTCTGTTGGCTGTCCAGTGCAGCCACTCGCTCAAAATAGTGGCATTTTCAGGCATTTTCAAACTCTAGTTGGCGCTGGAGAGCAGACGGCTCTTTGCGTCGGCACTTTGGAGACACGCACGCGTTCGGGGAGACCTCCTCTATCACTCCACACTCTCCGCTAAGCAGGAGAGGTGTAAAATCAATTTCTGTTGGCTGTCCAGTGCAGCCACTCGCTCAAAATAGTGGCATTTTCAGGCATTTTCAAACTCTAGTTGGCGCTGGAGAGCAGACGGCTCTTTGCGTCGGCACTTTGGAGACACGCACGCGTTCGGGGAGACCTCCTCTATCACTCCACACTCTCCGCTAAGCAGGAGAGGTGTAAAATCAATTTCTGTTGGTTGTCCAGTGCAGCCACTCGCTCAAAATAGTGACATTTTCAGACATTTTCAAACTCTAGTTGGCGCTGGAGAGCAGACGGCTCTTTGCGTCGGCACTTTGGAGACACGCACACGTTCAGGGAGACCTCCTCTATCACTCCACACTCTCCGCTAAGCAGGAGAGGTGTAAAATCAATTTCTGTTGGCTTTCCAGTGCAGCCACTCGCTCAAAATAGTGACATTTTCAGGCATTTTCAAACTCTAGTTGGCGCTGGAGAGCAGACGGCTCTTTGCGTCGGCACTTTGGAGACACGCACACGTTCAGGGAGACCTCCTCTATCACTCCACACTCTCCGCTAAGCAGGAGAGGTGTAAAATCAATTTCTGTTGGCTGTCCAGTGCAGCCACTCGCTCAAAATAGTGACATTTTCAGACATTTTCAAACTCTAGTTGGCGCTGGAGAGCAGACGGCTCTTTGCGTCGGCACTTTGGAGACACGCACGCGTTCGGGGAGACCTCCTCTATCACTCCACACTCTCCGCTAAGCAGGAGAGGTGTAAAATCAATTTCTGTTGGTTGTCCAGTGCAGCCACTCGCTCAAAATAGTGACATTTTCAGACATTTTCAAACTCTATTTGGCGCTGGAGAGCAGACGGCTCTTTGCGTCGGCACTTTGGAGACACGCACGCGTTCGGGGAGACCTCCTCTATCACTCCACACTCTCCGCTAAGCAGGAGAGGTGTAAAATCAATTTCTGTTGGCTGTCCAGTGCAGCCACTCGCTCAAAATAGTGGCATTTTCAGGCATTTTCAAACTCTAGTTGGCGCTGGAGAGCAGACGGCTCTTTGCGTCGGCACTTTGGAGACACGCACGCGTTCGGGGAGACCTCCTCTATCACTCCACACTCTCCGCTAAGCAGGAGAGGTGTAAAATCAATTTCTGTTGGTTGTCCAGTGCAGCCACTCGCTCAAAATAGTGACATTTTCAGACATTTTCAAACTCTAGTTGGCGCTGGAGAGCAGACGGCTCTTTGCGTCGGCACTTTGGAGACACGCACGCGTTCGGGGAGACCTCCTCTATCACTCCACACTCTCCGCTAAGCAGGAGAGGTGTAAAATCAATTTCTGTTGGTTGTCCAGTGCAGCCACTCGCTCAAAATAGTGACATTTTCAGACATTTTCAAACTCTAGTTGGCGCTGGAGAGCAGACGGCTCTTTGCGTCGGCACTTTGGAGACACGCACACGTTCAGGGAGACCTCCTCTATCACTCCACACTCTCCGCTAAGCAGGAGAGGTGTAAAATCAATTTCTGTTGGCTTTCCAGTGCAGCCACTCGCTCAAAATAGTGACATTTTCAGGCATTTTCAAACTCTAGTTGGCGCTGGAGAGCAGACGGCTCTTTGCGTCGGCACTTTGGAGACACGCACACGTTCAGGGAGACCTCCTCTATCACTCCACACTCTCCGCTAAGCAGGAGAGGTGTAAAATCAATTTCTGTTGGCTTTCCAGTGCAGCCACTCGCTCAAAATAGTGACATTTTCAGACATTTTCAAACTGTAGTTGGCTCAACTAGTAAGTAAGGCACAGGCCACCACAGATACAGCGTGTCCTTCCCCCACCACCTGAGGAGGTGTGGGATAAACCAGCACAAGTGCCGAAACAACTTAGAAAGTCTTTTCAAGTACGGCCATTTTCACGTTCAAAGATGTTCTCACAAAATGATGTCCCAGAAAGTGTGCCAGATAAATCAAAGGCACAAAACAGAGACACAAACATTGAAATATGCAATAGAATATGCAGGTTTGAGAATAATGAAAATAACTGCTGGCTCAATGCTACATTACAATCCATCCTACATCTGCAAGTAGTGCAAGATAAATTGAAACACTTGACAGCTGCTTCTATGGTTCAGATGTCATCTATGCCTGCGAATTTAGCAATTCTCATCCAGGAGTTTTTACAAGATCCAGGGCACACATTTGATGCTACAACAATCCATGGTGTCACTGAAGAATTAGTCAAGAGCATCTCAGCATTGTCCTTGTTAAGGCACAATGATCCACTAGATTTGATACAAAACCTATTAACCTGGTTGGATTTGTGTTCTGTCAAAGTAACTGTTAATGCAGAACATACAGACATCTGTAAAAAATGTGGCTCAAAAGATGAAAGCACACGCACTTCTGAAAGGACTACATTTTCATTACCGCTGCCACAGAAAGATGAATCCCTCACTTCTCTTTTCGAACAATCAATCATGGAAGGTGTAAAGAGATGTAGATGTGGTGCAGAAATGATGAGACAAACATGTTGGATTGAAGCACCTGATGTCATTACTATTTCTGTGTCCCGTGTTAATAATCAAGGGTTTGTACTCCACATCCCTATAGTCCCATCTGATATAATCGAGGTTCCCATTCATGACGGCAGTAAAAATAAGTATAAGTTAAGCTTCTTCCTTTGGGGTTTGTTTTAGTCAGATTTTTGTCAGTCTTCTTGTGCTTACTGTGATTATCTAAAACAAATGTTAGATCACAGGACTATGTATTCGATGTTTGGACTGAGCTGCATGCTTTATATACTGTACGTACATCTATCTTTTGATCAATTTGTGTGTGTGTGTTTGTGTGTGTGTGTGTACTTTATTTATACATTTATTGCATGTTCTATGCCTTTTTACATTTGAGTGATTTTTGCACTTTGGTACAAAGCATGTTGTACTTTATTTATACATTTATTGCATGTTCTATGCCTTTTTACATTTGAGTGATGTTTGCACTTTGGTACAAAGCATGTTGTACTTCATTTATACATTTATTGCATGTTCTATGCCTTTTTACATTTGAGTGATGTTTGCACTTTGGTACAAAGCATGTCGCACTTCATATATTTATTGCTTTTTACATTTGAGTGTGTTTGCACTTGTTGGTACATTGCATGTTGCACCATTAATTGAACAGTTTTGTGTGATTTGTGTTTGAATAATGTTTGCCATTATTAGCGCGCACACACACACATAGTAAATTGATCAAAACTGTGATTACTAAACTATTAAAGTAACCTTTCAGTCCAAATGTTATGTTTTCATTTCCAGTGAAAGTGTACACTGTTATTAACAATGAGTAATAAAAGGGTATTTTTTTTAACTTTAAATCGTCTGTATTTGTTTATTCTCTGCTAAGCCGTATAAAGAAGCGTGGTGTATAAAAATGACTAGAATCTGAAAATGTCACTATTTTGAGCGAGTGGCTGCACTGGACAGCCAACAGAAATTGATTTTACACCTCTCCTGCTTAGCGGAGAGTGTGGAGTGATAGAGGAGGTCTCCCCGAACGCGTGCGTGTCTCCAAAGTGCCGACGCAAAGAGCCGTCTGCTCTCCAGCGCCAACTAGAGTTTGAAAATGTCTGAAAATGTCACTATTTTGAGCGAGTGGCTGCACTGGACAGCCAACAGAAATTGATTTTACACCTCTCCTGCTTAGCGGAGAGTGTGGAGTGATAGAGGAGGTCTCCCCGAACACGTGCGTGTCTCCAAAGTGCCGACGCAAAGAGCCGTCTGCTCTCCAGCGCCAACTAGAGTTTGAAAATGTCTGAAAATGTCACTATTTTGAGCGAGTGGCTGCACTGGACAACCAACAGAAATTGATTTTACACCTCTCCTGCTTAGCGGAGAGTGTGGAGTGATAGAGGAGGTCTCCCCGAACGCGTGCGTGTCTCCAAAGTGCCGACGCAAAGAGCCGTCTGCTCTCCAGCGCCAACTAGAGTTTGAAAATGCCTGAAAATGCCACTATTTTGAGCGAGTGGCTGCACTGGACAGCCAACAGAAATTGATTTTACACCTCTCCTGCTTAGCGGAGAGTGTGGAGTGATAGAGGAGGTCTCCCCGAACGCGTGCGTGTCTCCAAAGTGCCGACGCAAAGAGCCGTCTGCTCTCCAGCGCCAACTAGAGTTTGAAAATGTCTGAAAATGTCACTATTTTGAGCGAGTGGCTGCACTGGACAACCAACAGAAATTGATTTTACACCTCTCCTGCTTAGCGGAGAGTGTGGAGTGATAGAGGAGGTCTCCCCGAACGCGTGCGTGTCTCCAAAGTGCCGACGCAAAGAGCCGTCTGCTCTCCAGCGCCAACTAGAGTTTGAAAATGTCTGAAAATGTCACTATTTTGAGCGAGTGGCTGCACTGGACAGCCAACAGAAATTGATTTTACACCTCTCCTGCTTAGCGGAGAGTGTGGAGTGATAGAGGAGGTCTCCCCGAACGCGTGCGTGTCTCCAAAGTGCTGACGCAAAGAGCCGCCTCCTGTCCAGTGCCCAATTTGTAAAGGCTATGCACTCCAGTGAACTGCATTTATCCATTTATAATGTTTTTCTAATGTTAATAAAACTTTTTTTTTACCCAGAAACACAATTAGCATTGTGTGTGTTCGTTTTAATGCTTAATCTATATTTTGAATGTGCATATCATGGGACAATTACTCGTTTTTCAACATTTTTCAATTGCCTCAGGGGTACTCTTATTCTGAAGAGATCGGCACCGGATGTCTTATTGCAGCTAACGCTAATGCAGCTGACTTCACATAGGCGTAGTCCAGCTGCTGTCGCCGCTCGGTTTGTACATATATCGGCGATATTAATCAGATTAGATAAACGGAGAATGGCCGTGTTGTGCGAGTCGTCGGAGTCGATGCAGTTGCACAGGGACAATTCGCCCCCCACAATGCTGCCTGTAGTATAACAGGTAATATATAAACGTACAATAATATTACACTATTAAATTGCGGTCGCCACCGCTACAGCTTGTTCTGTATGAAGCCCGTGTTATACTGTACTTCGTCATACGACGGTGTTGCACGCGAGCAAAGTCGGAAAACTTGTGACGCAGGTCGTAATACAGTAAACTGGAACATACATTGACCATAATTGGGCTTTAGAGTAAATATCCATCTCTAAAGCTATCTCTAAATTAGCCCCATATAGAACCTCGGCTATCTCTAAATGAGTATGAATGAATGAATTAGGAGGACTATATGTATTGTCAAAAACATTAAAGGTGAACAAGTTATTTATCACCTGTGAATATATGAAGACATTAATGGTTTGTTAACAATGAGTAGCCTGTATCCTCTATGAATGAATATACAGACTAGACGGTATGTGATCTATACACAATGTAGGCCTATATATCAATGAATGAATGCACTAGAAACCTACATGAGTTGAATACTTTCAACTTCATGCAAATCATGCACAGAAAGGTGGTTTTATTTAGGCTGCTCAATTAACAATGTTTAACAAAGACACAGGTAAATATTTAAAGGTAAATAGCCTACCTGACAATGTAAAGCTATTTTGCTATTTGAATAACATGATTATGTTGATGTATGTTCATTCATTAAGTCACTGGTGAGACTGTTTTGCTAGTCTATTGTTAACTAACTCTGAGCAAGTGCAGTTAGTATATTTTATTAAAGATTTGTCAACAATATTGCCAAAGCAACATTACTGTATTGCCTGGTAATACTAGCCTACTTTTTCTCCAGACCAAATGGCATTTTTATTTAAAAGGTTGTTCTAACATCTTGCCCCACCCAAAAAGGTGCATGGAACAAAAATTGCACCGCGGGCGCTGCGCGGGCGCTCAAAAAAATTTGCCAGGGTTGGCAGGTCTGGTGTGTGTGTGTGTGTGTGTGTGTGTGTGTGTGTGTGTGTGTGTGTGTGTGTGTGTGTGTGTGTGTGTGTGTGTGTGTGTGTGTGTGTGTGTGTGTGTGTGTGTGTGTGTGTGTGTGTGTGTGTGCGCGTGTGAGTTTTGCAGACAGGGGAGGGGGAGATATCAAATTGTATCTGTACTGGGACCCTCTCCAGGGTAAATGGCTTCGGGTCGTGGGTATGACTTTCATGTGTGTGTGTGTGTGTGTGTGTGTGTGTGTGTGTGTGTGTGTGTGTGTGTGTGTGTGTGTGTGTGTGTGTGCATGCACATATGAGTGTGTGTTTATGGGGGGCGGGCCATGAGCTAGGGACGGAGTAAACCAGTCTTATGCCAGGACAGACAAACGGAGAGACCTGAGGACACAGTCTAGACCAGACATGAAAGTTCAGTCAGTGTGACAGAGGAGAGGACATGGACTGCTGCTGAAGACTTTTCAACCAGTGACTCAGGACTATCTGCCTTCTGTTCCTGGGATTCAAATACATAAGGTCAGATCAGACTAAATGTAAACAACTTTAGACCTCCACCCAGACAAAGGGAAGACTAAATTAGATCTAGACTTTGACATTGTGTCAGAAAACTCTGGTCCGTAGATCAACTAACAAATATCTGTCGATGCTTTCAGGGCACAACGAGCCGGTAAGAATCCAGAATTCACTGAAAGCCACTTAGAAACACAGTCCAGAGACATACTGGACCTCTTGGAGCCGTTGGAGGATAACAAAAGAGAGCGGTCATGCCTGCCTCTGGATCAACAGAGTGAGTTAAACAGCTGATTGTGCATGCATCAAACCACTTGAGCCCTATATGCTTTGTCATACAAAGGACTCTTAAAAAAATGTGTCCAAACAACAAAATAGGAACATCTTTGCTGTTGTGGTTCATGGTTTGGATCAAATTGGTAAACTTGGTACATCATTTATTTCACTACCACTGAGAACAGAATTCCCTTGTTTAAATCTACTTTATCCAGCATACAGACGGTATTCTAAACGTTAAGTATGGTGTAATTGATACTATATGTAAAGTTCAAATGACATTTGACTAGACTCTGCTCTGAGTTCACCTACACTTGAGTCAGTTATGTTACATGTGCCCTCAGATTGCAAATAGTGAACTGGTAACGATACGAACGATATGTTTACAACGGCACACAACACTGGTTGCCGCACTGCAAACTCCTCAGTGTTCATTTAGCACTTGTCTTGTACAAATGGACCCTCAGGATTTCACATCCATGGGAAGGCAGTCTAAATACAGACCGCCGTCACATGGGGAAACTGGAGCTTGTGTGTGTGTGTGTGTGTGTGTGTGTGTGTGTGTGTGTGTGTGTGTGTGTGTGTGTGTGTGTGTGTGTGTGTGTGTGTGTGTGTGTGTGTGTGTGTGTGTGTGTGTGTGTGTGTGTGTGTGTGTGTGTGTGTGTGTGGGTTAGTCACACTGTGCCTCTCTGTTGGCAGCCCGAAGGGGGAAGATTTCTCCACTGCC
This sequence comes from Nannobrachium achirus, assembly GCF_963921795.1. Lineage (NCBI taxonomy): Eukaryota > Metazoa > Chordata > Actinopteri > Myctophiformes > Myctophidae > Nannobrachium > Nannobrachium achirus. The sequence goes on from NC_137812.1 coordinate 61,359,562, forward strand.
ATCCTGAAGCAGAAACACAGACCCAACAGGCTCATAGTGGACGATGCCATAAACGAAGACAACAGCATTGTGTGCCTGGCCCAGGTTTGCACACTACAAAGTCCTCAGTGTGGTCATTCCTGACAGTCATTATGTCAACCCTTTTAATTTGACCCTTAAATATGCATTAGGCCGCAGACCCATATTAATAATAACACATCTTTAGTTGTATTTTTGAACAGAGCCAAGCCATTAGGTTCCATTTGTACATTCTCAGAGTTACAGACCCTTAAGGTGTCATTTGGACCCCTCAGGTGGTCCCCAGACTCGACGTTGAGAACCAGTGGTGTAATAATACACACTAAATTTGTGGTTTTCAACCAGTGGTTCGGGGACCACTGGTGGTCCTTGAGCGAGTTCCAGGTGGTCCCCAGCTAAATGATGGAGAATTGGTAACCAAATGGACCCTTATAGATCTTTAATTCTTGAGAGCGTAAAGTGTTTTTATCAATGTTTGCCTGTTTATCTCTCCTATCCCACAACCCACATCAATAAAACATGGAATTGTGAACAAAATCTTATCTAACGATAACAAAATCTTCAGTCAGTGGCTCAATGGGGCCTTGATATGAAAAATGTTTAAAACCACTGCACTAAATGTGTGTGTGTGTGTGTGTGTGTGTGTGTGTGTGTGTGTGTGTGTGTGTGTGTGTGCGCGCGCGCGTGCGTGCGTGCCAGGTTAAGACAGAAGAGCTGCAGCTGTTCCGAGGAGACACGGTGGTGTTGCGGGGACGCAAGCGTCGTGAAACGGTGTGCATCGTTCTGACCGACGACAGCTGTGGGAGCGACCGCATCCGTATGAACCGCGTCACACGCAACAACCTGCGTGTGCGGCTCGGTGACGTCATCAGGTAGACCTCTCAGACTGTGTGTGTGTGTTTGTGTGTGTGTCTTTGTGTTTGACCTTATGGGACAAGCGGATAGCAATACGTTTAACTGTGTAACTATTTGCGTGTGTGTGTGTGTGTGTGTGTGTGTGTGTGTGTGTGTGTGTGTGTGTGTGTGTGTGTGTGTGTGTGTGTGTGTGTGTGTCAGCATCCATGCTTGTCCTGATGTGAAGTATGGGAAGAGGATCCATGTGCTCCCCATAGACGACACCATCGAGGGCCTGTCAGGGAACCTGTTTGAGGTCTTCCTCAAGCCCTACTTCCTGGAGGCCTACCGGCCAGTACACAAAGGTGCTCGAACAGCAACCCTGCCAAAAAACTGCAACACAAGATGTACAGTATACTGAAAGACAGGGCTTGGGGGATAAGGGTCTGTTTTGTGTTTTTCTTGGGCCAGGCAGCAAGAGGGAATTGAAACAATTTCTGGGAACTCTGGTTGACTCAGGGTGACAAGAGTCAGATGGAATTGTACTGGATATCGTCAAGCCTCTTGTCTGTATATGTTGTCTGCTTTGTCCCCCGGGAGTTTGTAAATGGTGGTGTTTTTTTTTCCTGTCCTACAGTAGCACTAACAAACCAGCCAAGTAATAAGGTTTAGATTTTGTTTTGTGCTTGTACATAAGAGTTGAAAAATTATCAAAGAGTAACAAATAAAAATAAAAAGAAGTTCAGAAAAAGAATAAAATAAATATTAGTGTGCTTGAACATACATGTGTGTGCACAACATGTGTCGGTGCAAACACGTGTCCCCTATCAGTGACTTGTCCTGTGTGTTTCCAGGGGACATCTTCCTGATCCGAGGAGGCATGCGGGCAGTGGAGTTCAAGATAGTGGAGACTGACCCCGATCCCCAATGCATTGTCTCACCGGAAACCATCATCTACTGCGAGGGGGAGCCAATCAAAAGAGAGGTCTGTGAGTGTCAGATGAATGACACACTGTGATTGGCTCAACGCTTATGAGTTATGATGTGTTGAGAGCTTGTAGATCGGCTATTTTCAACAAAGACGTTTGGTGTATAGACGGTTGGACCAAGTAAAGAGTGTGGGACCCAGGTCAAGAAAGTATATCGTCACTGTCGGGCAGAAACCTCGTATCTCCTAGTTTCAAATTTGTAGGGTTTGTCAGGATACAAGGCCGTCGCACGAAAGTAGTGAAAACAGCAGATCTACAAGCACACAACGACTCGCGGTGCGAGGCGTTGTGTGCTTGTAGATCGGCTGTTTTCACTCGTTTATTTAATTTTTAACTAAACGATTAAATGATAATTACAAAACGAACGCTTTTGTACATACAAGGTTTCCACCCGACAACAACGATATACTGTAGGGTTTAAGTGGTTAATGTATACACTTGTAAGAGAGTGTACACATGAACACTCAGTATTCTACTGTGTAGAGTTCCACTTAGGGAGGCTCAGCAGTGACAAGTTCACACTGTAATAGAGTGATTTGGAATGAGTGATGGACAGCTTGATTGACGTGTGCTTTGTTTCCCTCTGCCACTGACAGGACGAGGAGGAGAACCTGAATGACGTTGGCTATGATGACATTGGAGGCTGTCGTAAACAGTTAGCCCAGATCAAAGAGATGGTGGAACTCCCGCTCAGGCACCCTGGCCTCTTCAAGGCTATAGGGGTTAAGGTATCTATTCTATGCACGCACACACACACACACACACACACACACACACACACACACACACACACACACACACACACACCCACACCCCTACCCATCCTGAAATGACAGAAGTACTGAAGAAGACAACTGGCAGTAGGCAAATAGCAAGTCTGTACCCTCAAGTAGAGTCCCTCGAGGGACCTCGAGTGACCTTTTCATTACCTTTTTTCTTCTTGCCTCTAACCCCCTCTCTGCTCCCTGTCAGCCCCCCAGGGGTCTCCTGCTGTACGGCCCCCCAGGTACAGGGAAGACCCTTGTAGCCCGAGCCGTGGCCAATGAAACCGGAGCCTTCTTCTTCCTCATCAATGGTACAGTACTGCAACAATAACGTTTGACCTGATCACTTCAAATAGACTATACCTGAAGTAATATAAGACACTGGAGCATCAAACTCAAAAGTCTGCACATTTGATTTGATTTTGTGGATGAATATTATTTACAATTTGTTATTTCATAATCTCAGTTGCAAAGTTAAAATACTCCTTTTGCAAGCCTACGTCAGAGGACAGGTGCTTAGGATCCGACAGTCAATGCATGAGACAGGCAGAAAAAAAGAGATCCTGCATGCACACTGTCTTCACTTACAGCTAAAACGTTTGAAACGTTTCGGTCACACTGACCATCATCAGGTCATCTCCCTGTCATCACCCTCAGTCAGTCCACCTAACCCCCAATGAGTTTGAATCAAATATTGGAGTTAAACAATGATGTCACATCATCAATATGACGTCAGAAATTCTCAGGAAGAGTATTTTTCTACTTGATTACTATATATAAGTCTAGATCAGGGGTCTTCATTGGGTTCAGGCCAAGGACCCCTTAGGCCAGTGGTTCTCAACCTGTGTGTCGGGACCCCCAGGGGGGTCCCCAAATTATTTGGGGGGGGGGTCCCCAGATGATTAACTTAATGTGCAACATTGTTTTCTCACTCAACAGTAAACAAACCAACATAAAATGTAAGTGTATAGAGGGTACATGCACTATTTTCATTATAGAACCGTGTTGTACAAAATGTAATGCCTCAACTCTTAGTGCTCGTACGATGGGTTGGGGTCCCCAGTAAAAATATGATTATTTTGGGGGTCGCGGCCTGAAAAGTTGAGAAGCACTGCCTCAGGCGATAGAGATGAAGCAGGGACTCCCTACAGTACATGATGTGTAAAGCTGTGTTAATTAATCTAGGCCTCTGCCCATCCATTTTCACATGTTTATTGTGTTTTTTGAAAACCTTCCATTCGGTCATGCTGCTTGGTGGCACGAGTATTGTGTTTTTTTGCCAGATATGGACATTTTGTGGAGTCAAAGTATAGATTCTCCTGGTCAAATATTACTCCACTACAAGTGAAAGATTTCTGTAAGGACTGTAAGGAGGAGTTACAGTCCTGGCTGGAGTACTTTTTTGGAGTATTTTTTTATAAATTAAATTAAAAGTGTCTTGTCTTGCCCTGTGCTCTGGAGCGCCATCATTTCCCCCCCTTCTCGAGCTGAATCCATATGCACTAAAAGCCTTTCCCAGGCAGCAGAGGCAGGTATAGCGCTATGTTTAACTTGAGCGACAGGATGATCACAGCTAGGTAGATGTAACAATGTCCACAAGTCCATTACACCTCCGTCACCATTACCACCTTTTACCAGAACCTTTAATACATCCATTGTTGAAAGTGGTATTCTGTGAGAGGTTTCCTCCTGTGAGGATCACAGCGCGAGACAACAGTATCTGGAGCTACGCTTTAGGACATTTTGAAAGCATTTGTCTGTTTCTGGTTTTGCTGATGGCTTTGAAAAGTGGAAAAGCAATTTTCAAAACAGGGATTGAGCACTTAAAAGTGCTCCTTCTACTGTGCCTTCGTTCTGATCTTTTCTACATCTCCATAAAATCAAAGGCAAGGACAACTCTCCCTCTCCCTCACGCCACTGTTCATGTGCATGACTCCAACATCATGTTGGAGCTATGCACATCTAACAGAACAGTATTGTCATGCTTCATGTTGGCAACATGCATGACAATACTGTTCCGCGTGAAAGCCATCGAACCTCAGAATGGTGGAGCTTTACAAGCACTATTGGTACACTTTTGTGTTGTAAATTATTATTTCATTCTTTAGAATCTATCTTTACTAATGATATATTGGATTCGTGGTAGGTGGATTATGTGTGTCTTTTCAGACATATTTAAATATTTGAAAGATTTTAATAAAATAAATGAATTTCATCATTTACAGATTTTACGCCAACAGAAGCTGCTGCATTAAGATTATATAAGTACAAAAAGCTTCCCTCCACAGTAATGTATTAAAGATGTTGCTTCCCTTGGGGTGGCGTTTCTATGGATATGATTTCAACGGAGGAATACAAACCATATTACCGTGGCATAATCCAAATTTGTTGTGTATGGCGGGTTTGTATTCCCCAATTCTCACTTTGAGTGCTCACTTGGTCTGACGCACATATAGGCCAAACAGGCATTTCAACACATGGGTACAAAGGCATGAGGGTTGATTTGTGTAGGATTTTCATGTACTTTCATGCAATGCGACTTTTGTTCGACTGGAGAAGCCAATAAAATGGCTGTTGGAAATGTGTCGTTTCCCACAGCCATTTTATTGGCTTCTCATTTCAAATGAAGATGAAAGTCATGTCTTGTGTGATGATAGTCACAGATGCAGAGTCCACTTACTTTAGCGCATGACAGTGTCGCTCACAGAAAACAGATTTTCAAGCTAACAATGCATCCTTCATGCTTTCTTATGGTTGTAATTACAGTATATACCATTGGCCCATTTACTCAAAATCCACATTCCGCCTATGGCCCTATGCTTTGGAGCACAGATAATTTTTCTTTTACATTTTCAGAAAAGCAACAGTTTTGGACATACTGTACAAGGTTTCCACCCGACTGTGACGATGTGATGTGTGCACGCATTCAGGTCCTGAAATCATGAGCAAGTTGGCAGGAGAGTCAGAGAGCAACCTCAGAAAGGCCTTTGAAGAGGCAGAGAAAAACGCTCCGGCCATTATCTTTATTGATGAGCTGGATGCCATCGCTCCCAAGAGAGAGAAGGTAAGGCTAGAGAAGAGAAGGGAGTGCGTTTGATTGTGCACTACATTATTTGAGATAAGTCTGGTGATGAAGTTATGTCTCGGGCTTGAGCCCAATTCATACTTCATTGTGTGATGCGTGTGTGTGTGTGTGTGTGTGTGTGTGTGTGTGTGTGTGTGTGTGTGTGTGTGTGTGTGTGTGTGTGTGTGTGTGTGTGTGTGTGTGTGTGTGTGTGTGTGTGTGTGTGTGTGTGTGTGTGTGTGTGTGTGCAGACCCATGGTGAGGTGGAGAGGCGTATAGTGTCCCAGCTCCTGACTCTGATGGACGGCCTGAAGCAACGAGCACATGTTGTTGTCATGGCAGCCACCAATCGCCCCAACAGTGTGGATCCTGCTCTGAGGCGCTTTGGTTAGGACACTCACAGACACTCACTCACTCACGCACACACACACACACACACACACACACACACACACACACACACACACACACACACACACAGTTTTCAGTCACCACGACTGGTGACTGATGAATGATGATTTCAGTCCTTTGGATTCTATAGAAGCCAGCGTGTCTTCTATGGAGGCATGTTGCGCAGCAAAGATTGTATCTAAAAGCTCTCAATGCGTCGCTGTTTTCGGTTATTATTTTAAGATTAGAGCAGGGCTCCTTTCATACTGTTTCACAAATTGCCTTATTAGGACTTGGACATACGAACAGTTATTTTGCTTTAATCCATGCATACAATGCACATACTGTATATACATACAGTACATGCATGTGGCAGGTATGTGATTTCTGTAAATAATGAGTGTGTGTGTGTGTGTGTGTGTGTGTGTGTGTGTGTGTGTGTGTGTGTGTGTGTGTGTGTGTGTGTGTGTGTGTGTGTGTGTGTGTGTGTGTGTGTGTGTGTGTGTGCTTGTGTGTCTTCATCCAGGGAGGTTTGACCGTGAGATAGACATTGGTATCCCAGACTCCATCGGCAGGCTGGAGATCCTGCAGATCCACACCAAGAACATGAAACTATCTGATGATGTGGACCTGGAGAGGGTGAGACATCAGAGGAGACGCAGATCCAAAGGGACATGACAGCGGGGAAACCGTATAGAGGGAGATGAGAAAGATTTATGTTATCCACACATTGAACACATAATTTACTTTCTGTGATGACAGCATAATGAATTTTCACTTCAATGCGTACTATGTGTCACGTCCGAAAGCGCTGCTATGAATTATGAATGTACCGGTAATAACTTATACAGTTAAGGCTTGTCTCTTTGATTTGCCAGGAGCCTTCGGCAGTGAACCTAATACGTTCACTCTGTCAGCACATGTATCAGGTTAGCTGTGGAGCAAGCATGGCTACCTGTAGGCCTTTGTGCAAATGCATGAACCCAGCTGACTGCGACCGCTTCACTCGGCCAACGCAGGCAGTGGTTTCCAGCTGCAAACTTGCATACGGTACTTGGAAAAGAGTTCATATATAATTGGTCAAATAGGATCCATATGTACATCCACAGGAAAAGGGAAAGGGGGGCTGTCCGAATCTCCGAAAACATGTCTTGTGGTACCATTTTCCCTCTAAGGTTTAAGTGACTTCCCTCACCCGGTCTGGTAATCTTAGGCATGTAAATCAACCTGAGCGGCCGTTACCGATCCGCTTTAATCAGGCAAAAAAACAGATTCAATAATGACATAAACTCATCCCCTCCCCTTTTACCATACACCCAACACTGTGGGTGTGGCTAACTTCAGCGTGGTCACCACCCACTCTTTCTGTACACTTTTTTGGGAAGAAATCTTCCTCCTAGTACAATCATAATACGTGATCATCATGTTTTAGGGGGGGGGGGGGGGGGGGGGGGATCATGGCACCCCATCTTTAATGCACGCTCAGCATACAGGGATTTCTATGTCGCATGTGCTTCCCCATGTGTCCCAGATTGCTAAAGAGACCCACGGCCACGTTGGATCAGATATGGCCGCCCTGTGCTCCGAGGCAGCTCTACAGGCCATCCGCAAGAAGATGACTCTCATAGACCTGGAGGATGACACCATTGATGCCGACGTGCTCAACTCTTTAGCTGTCACCATGGATGACTTTAAAGTACACCCACGCACGGACACATGCAAGCTGGGGGGTGCACGCACGCACATACACACACATGCACGCAGACAGACAGACATGTACTGTACACGGTTCACTATATATGTGACTGTACAACACAGCATCATCTTGTTTTATCTTTTAGGAACTAAAAGGATTACATCGGATTGTTTTTGCATTCCATTGAATAACCTGGGAAGTGGGAACATTTGGTTAAGAAACAATAGAAAATCCTTAATATAAAGTCCTTAATATTTGTAATCATGACATGGCATGATGTTAGCACGACGTTTTGTTAATTGTGTAAAGAACATGCCACCATAGAAGGTGTAAGGTAAGACATGACAGTCTGAATAGGTTTAATGTGGATCTCCTCAGAAGTACAGATAGAAGGGAGTTTGAGGGCTCACCATAGAAGTACATTTGGTGCCCCCTGGTGGTTGTCAGTCAATACTACAGTATTTTAGTGATTTCAAAAGCAAAATACTTACCCCTGCAAACATGAATGAACATTTCTTTTCTTGTTATTTTAACTCTCGGTTACACAACCCTGTCCCTCTTCCAGTGGGCGCTAGGTCAGAGTAACCCCTCTGCACTACGGGAGACTACGGCTGAGGTCCCGAATGTCAGCTGGGACGACATCGGAGGACTGGGTGAGGTCAAGAGAGAGCTGCAGGAGCTTGTACAGGTGACACACACACACACACACACACACACACACACACACACACACACACACACACACACACACACACACACACATTAATACTAGTAAGACACCTCAGGGTGACATGCAACGCCAATTCTTGGCCATCTGGCCAGTGATGTATATGGGACCAGTTACTCATATATGGAGACCCCTGCATGATAGTCAACAATGTTATGTCAAAACATGCCCATATATGGGCATTACCAAATATGGGCATTCCCCGATATGTCCTTAATATTGGTTTGATGCTTGGGGATCTCCATATATGGGCATAAGGGGGTACCCTAACAGGGCATCATCTGGGAATGCCCATACTGTATATGGATATTGTATTTATTTTATCCTTTATTGAGCGGTGCAAACCGCTCCTATATTTCACTTTAGGTTTATTTAGCTAAAACATATTAGCACGGGACGATTCTTTCATTCTTCATCGATTGGCTAGTTGATTAACTAAACATTAGAATCGACCAATCAGAAACCGTTCTACTCGTGACGACATGTGTTAGCCAAACAGAACAGACCAATCAAATGCTGTGTTGTTCATGCTAATTTAGATCTGTCTTGGCCATTAAACTTGCACTTGAGACCGGTTTAAAGTTCATGAAAGGTCCAGGCGTAATGGCCAGGTTGTTTCATATCCTGGACTTTTCCTAAACCCTCTGTCTGTTTTGTTTGAGCTTCTGGTCTGGACTGCATATTATTTTTCTCTTCTATTCACTCTTTGACTGCCACCAGGCTGTTAATGGCCAGGCTGTTTGTCTGACATCCTGTCTGTTCTCCCTCTGTCTCCCCCTTGCTTTATAACCCACAAGAAGCTCTATTTGGCTCTATCTGGTTTCAGACAGCGACAATTAGGAGTTTCTCCTGCATCTCGGCTACTCAAAATGGAGTTTCTGGTGACACATAAATGTGCACATGAATGTGCACGATTAATTGGTATTAGCCTTTGGTCTGGTCAAGGATACTAACAAACCTGGCTGGTATGTTGCGCATAATATACTCCCGACATAATCTGTTTCCAAGAGGCAACCCAGCACTTCTTGGCGTTGGCCGTCAGTCAAAGTTAGAGGGGAAAAGTCTGACCAACCGCATATCCTGGACCTTTCTGGCGCAAATCGACCCCCACCCAGGATTCAAGACAGCGACCACGCTACATTAAACCCTGTAGTCTATGGTTGCTGTTTCGAATCCTGGGAGGTGTTCGTTTTGAGCCGGTGTAAAGGTCAGGACACACGAAAACCTTATATAGTCTGAGCAGACCTCTAGACTGACATCATACACAACACAAAGAATATTGCCATGCATGCCTATCAACACTGATTCGCGCAGGCGCCCTTACAGGAATTAGCTTGCACCGCTCACTTCGCACGGGTGCGATTTTTAATATATATATATCCATATACATATGTGAACTTAATATTAACATTTCTAATATAAAGCACACACATACCGACACACAGGTGCTATAAAATGGCCGACGAATCATCAACCCTCTCTCTTCAGTACCCAGTGGAGTATCCTGACAAGTTCTTGAAGTTTGGAATGACCCCGTCACGGGGGGTGTTGTTCTACGGCCCCCCAGGTTGCGGGAAGACCCTGCTGGCTAAGGCCATCGCCAACGAGTGCCAGGCCAACTTCATCTCTATCAAAGGACCGGAGCTGCTCACCATGTGGTTTGGAGAATCTGAGGCCAACGTGCGAGACGTGTTTGACAAGGTTAGAATGGAAGGATACTAGAAGGAGACAGGAAATGATCATTATCATATGGTGACCATTCTGTTGGTGTATGATCTATCGTAAAAAAATGGCCACTTTGTGAATATGATCAGTGGTAAGGAACAACTGTAGGAACAACACAAGGAAGGCAGAGCCTTCATCGCATCATCATCAATACCTATAATGACATACAGTAAACATTAACAGCATCCTTTGGCTTACACCAGTGGTTCTCAACCTGTGGGTCGGGACCCCAAGGTCCCCAGATGTTAAGCTAAATCTTAACATTGTTTTCTCACTCAACAGTAAACAGACCAACATAACGTTTAAGTGTATAGAGGGTATCTATCTGCACATTTCTAAAGAGACAATTTAAGGACTTTAAAGACCTGTTTAGTACCTCTGGTCAAACATTGGTCAAATTGTCAAATATTAGAGACTGTGAAAAGCTGATCTACATGCTCACAACGCTTCGCAACGCGAGGCGTTGTGAGCATGTAGATCGGCTATTTTCACAATGGAATCGATCGAGTCAAACTAAATGTAATACCAACTCCAGGGTGGGGGGTCCCCTGTTAAAATATGATTATTTTGGGGGCCTGAAAAGGTTGAGAACCACTGGCTTACACAACAGTTGCTGTGGCAAAAGTATTCTTCAGTATTATATAGTGTTGCCTACTTAAAGGAGTGCACAGGAAGGAAAAACAAGAAAGATTGATGCTAGTGTACCACTAATGTAGTCTGTAGAGCAATGGATGTGTTTTACCATTCAGTTTGCATGGCTGAAACTACCTGTCATGTCAATGCAGTTTAATAGGGCTCCATTCCATGACATCTTGTTGAATGTGTACTCTTTTATTCTGTGCCCCAGGCTAGGCAGGCTGCTCCCTGCATCCTTTTCTTTGACGAGCTGGACTCCATCGCTAAGTCTAGAGGTGGCGGGCATGGGGACGCAGGAGGCGCGGCGGACAGAGTCATCAACCAGATTCTCACTGAGATGGACGGCATGAGCAACAAGAAGAACGTGTTCATCATTGGTGCCACAAACAGGTGAGAACGAGGCACACACATGTCCATGTGTGCAAGCGTGTTTAAAAATCCTCAGTGGTTCTCAACCTGTGGGTCGGGACACCCAGGGGGGTCCCCAAATTATTTTGGGATGTCCCCAGATGATTAACTCAATGTGCAACATTGTTTTCTCACTAAATAGTAAACAAACCAACATAAAGTTGGAAGTGTCTAGAGAGTATCTGCACATTTCTAAAGTGACACTTTAAGGACTTTTGAATACCTCTAAAATATCTAATGAAACATTGGCCAACTTATCAAATATTAGAGGCTGAAATTGTGAAAATAGACATGTAGATCGTCTATTTTCGCAATAGAACCGTCTTATACAAAATGTAATGCCTCAACTCTTAGTGCTCGTCAGGATGGGGAGTCCCCAGTTCAAATCTGATTATTTTGGGGGTCGCGGCCTGAAAAAGTTGAGAACCACTGCTGTACATAACCCAGTGGAGTGGTGCAATCATATGCTATGTACAGTGTTGTGCGTGAGATATGTTGTTATGCTACAGTATACGGTTTTAAATGTTCACAAATGTCTCCATCTCTGCTCCTTTCAGACCAGACATCATAGATTCAGCCATCCTGCGTCCAGGCCGTTTGGACCAGCTCATCTACATCCCCCTGCCAGACAAAGGCTCCCGCACAGCCATCTTAAACGCCAACCTGCGCAAGTCCCCAGTCGCACGTGTTAGTAATGAAATGATGGGATATTTGTCACTGTACATTTGCACATACATGACATTTGTCATCTGAATTTACCCATCCTTATTCTAACTGTGTTAGGAGCAGTTGGCATGGGTTAAGTGTCTTGGTCGGGGACATTTCAACACTGGGGAGGACAATATAAACACATTTTCCATCACTTTAATGTTGTGCACTCACTGCTTACTTAAAGGTGTGTCATGATAGCAGAGAAGAAAGGGATGGTCCTTCTATTAATTGAATTGGCATTATACTGAGTTTACAGAGAAAGTGGAAGACTGTCATTTCCTTAAAGGGTAGCTCAAAGCCTACGGACTGGGAACACACACACACGCACATGCGCGCATGCGCGCACACACACACACACACACACACACACACACACACACACACACTCACACTCACATGCCCCCACACACAAACCACTACTATAAAACTTAATTCTTTACTCCATCAGACAATGTTGTCATCAGGCAGTTTCTCGTCCAGGCTCCTCATCTCTCCGCCCCCTTCCTCCACAGGACGTAGACCTGGAGTTCCTGTCTGGCATTACAGAGGGCTTCTCTGGGGCCGACCTGACAGAGATCTGCCAGCGGGCCTGCAAGCTGGCCATCCGCGAGGCCATCGAGGCGGAGATCCGAGCTGAGCGTCAGAGACAGAACAGACCAGGCACAGCAATGGTCAGGCTGACATCTCCCCCTGCTGACACTCCTACAGCACTGCACTTTAGTTTATGTACACATCAGAAGAAAGAGCTGGACTGTTCACATTCAACCAGGGACGTGCTGGCCATTGGGAAAAGCGGGACAATTCCCGAACGGCCGGTTCATTCCCGGACGGTCCAGGCCGGCCATTAGGAAAAAATTTAAAATAAAATGTCGGCTTTCGTTCCATTTTGGGGGCTGGGCGGCCAACAAAGTAAATTGTCACCGTCGGGCACAAACCTTGTATCTCCAAGTTTCAAATGTATACATTTTTCCGCAAAGCAAAGCCCTGCTTCATCATACAAGGTAGTTGCACAAAAGTAGTGAAAACAGCAGATCTACAAGCACACAACGCCTCGCACTTGTAGATCGTCTGTTTTCACAAGTTTAAATCATTTTTAAAATGATAAATACAAAACAAACGGTTTTGGACATACAAGGTTTCCAGCCGACAACGACGAAATATAACTCATGTACAGTAATTGGCCCACTGGCTTGTCACTTGTCATGATCTGAAATGTCAAATCTTTTTGAGTAGCAGCAGCGCTATAGAGAGAGATCTCTCTCTATAGCGCGCAATGAGGGCCTCTCCAACTCTTTTTCCCGGGCTGAATCAGGGGCCCAGCATGTCCCTGCATTCAACACACACATGCACGATATGTATATGAGAAGACAAACAGAACTTGTATGCACACATACAGTACATGACACAAGTAATTTACATCCATCTACTGTGTGTGTGTGTAACTGCAGGATGAGGACTATGATCCGGTCCCTGAAATCAGAAAGGATCACTTTGAGGAGGCCATGAGGTTCGCTCGTCGCTCTGTCAGCGATAACGACATACGCAAATATGAGATGTTCGCTCAGACTCTGCAGCAGAGTCGTGGCTTTGGAAGCTTTAGGTACACACACGCACACACGCACTCACGCACGCGCACGCACGCACGCACGCACGCACGCACACACACACACACACACACACACACACACACACACACAAACTACAGGATTCCCACACATTTTTACCAATTCATTTCCAAAACTTTTCCAGAATATTTAACCCAATTTCCAGGACTATATAACAATAATTCAGCTCAATAACAAGTCACTTACTCCTATGGGTAATGTCCAAAGACAGGTAGTGTATGCCAGTGGTTCTCAACCTTTTCAGGCTGTGACCCCCGAAATAATCATATTTTAACTGGGGACCCCTCCACCCTGACGAGCACTAAGAGTTGAGGAATTTTGTATAACACGTTTCTATTGTGAAAATAGCAGATCTACATGCTCACAACACCTCTAATATTTGACAATTTGGCCAATGTTTAATTTGTCATTTCAGAGGTATTAACAAAATCAATAACCGAAGACAATGCATAGCTATTTCTTCCAGGGCCTTCCAGGACCCTTGATCAATTCCAAAACTTTTCCAGTACTGGAAAAAAAATCAAATTTCAAAATATTTCCAGGAATTTCATGACCGTGGGAACCCTGAAACTATCAAGGCAGTCTAACTTCTCCTCAACTGTAGCTCCAAACGCAAATCACCTTTGTTTTGTTTACACTCTCACAAACAGCTTTCTGTCTCTTAGGTTTCCCTCCAGCTCCCAGTCTGGGGGTCAAGTGTTGGGCTCAGGGCCAGGAGGAGGGTCAGGCCAGTACAGAGAAGAAGGGGAAGATGACCTTTATCAATGACAAGAGATGACAGCAAAGCTGAAACAATGTCTGCTACTGCTTTCCTGAATTACACCATGATCAATTGCGCCTGGAAAGGGAAATGTCTGGCTGGGAATTCGATTAAAAATATATTTTTTAAAGGAATTGTGTTCTACTTTAAGTGTCTGAATTGTAAGATCTACATTGTGTAGCGTTATCTTAAAAAATATGTTGATAGAGAGCTGTGCATGTGAATGGATGATTTTTCTGTGCGTGTTATTGATGACACATTTTATGATTGTAATACTTAAAGGTTTTCAAATAAATATTGTGTGTCATTCAGAGTATGTTTTTACCAGACGACGCTTGACAATACTGATTGCCACAAGACGAGCATAATAGGAACTGTATATAATGTATTAGATTTCGGTTTAGCTTGTATTATTAATAAACACTAAGCGTTCAAGTTTCCAATGTATTAGAAAACATCATTGCATAAAACTGATAAAACAATGAATTTTATGTTATTTTACAGATTCAATAAATGTGCATGCTATATAATTCAAAATACTGGGCCTATCCCACTGTAGCCTACTAATAATTGATTCAGAAGTCTGAAACTGGAATCGACCACTCCAAAGTTAAGACATACAAACATCATGTTATTTTATCTCACCCAACTAGGCTTGATTGATTCATTCATTAATTGAAGACTTTACAGTTCACTGATGCAAGGTCAACTAAAAGGATTTAAACCACAAGAAAGCTCAGGGGTCCTTTAGTACTCAATTCATATAAAGAATTATAATCTAACCTGAGATAAAAGCCTAAACATTATTCTAGAAAATAGTTCAAAAGTCAGTGTAACGTCTAGGACTAAATTGTTACCAAATATTGGTACTGCATCTACTTTAATAATATGACCATAATAGCCTGGTTCCAGCCCATAGACCCCGCCCACTCAGAGTGGACTGTTTCTGAAATCAGGCTATCAATGACCATAATAAAGTACCAATATCTACTATTTGTATACCATTTATTGCATTTTCTCTGCATAGTACTGTGTTTTATCTGTCTGGCATTCAATGATATATTAGTTAAAAGGGGATCTCAATTTAAATAAATCTAGGCTTACTTGAGCTTATCCTTTTAGACGTTACTGTCTTGAAATTAATTACCCTTCTCTATGAAATCTCTTTGGTCTTTTCAGCCATAGGAACCATTTATTGTATTAATTGCGGTGGGGAAGTGTTTCACTTCAGTACTGTCCGTCTTGTTTATTTCCGTTCAGGGGCGGAAGTAGCTTAAGGGAGCCTGTGTGGAAGGTGACCGAATGGCAGATAACATAATAACCTTAAAACTACTGGAATAAGGCGCTATACCGCTAACATAACTTAGACATTTGGAGTTTGTAGTGCATTGCGACCTGTTGTCCAAATGGGGGCTCATCTCGCTAAACGATATATCACCGAGACGGACACTGAGCCAGACGTAAAGAAGAATTTCGAGTTTGGGCCGCAGGTCGGCTTCCCTGACAGGAATGAGCGAGGTTTGTTCTTGTTATTCTCTCTGCATGTCATCTGCTGCACTGGTTCTCAAACGTTTTCAAATTTACACTCATAATAAGTATACATATTAGCCTTCGGACCTCCATTTGTAAAGATATGCCGGGAACCCCCACATAAGAGAAGATTTGTACAGCTCAGTGATTGTCAACCATTTAATTTCAAGGACCCCCAGTTTGACAAGCATTAGGCTACTAATGGTATTTCTATCTCTGAGACCCCAATCTATATTAATTTAACTCCGAGAGTGTACAACATTTTGTTTAAAAAAAGTTAGACCAAAGACCCATAAGGGTCCATTTGGTTCCTAACTATCATTTAGCTGGGGACCCCCTGGAACTTTGAGAACCAATGATCTACTCACTGTGTTGTTTATTATCATGTCATATTAACTAACCATGCCGAATTCATAATTCAAACGGTTGCTACTCACACATTGCTAGGTTGCTAAAACTAATTGATTAAGTAACTAAATTATGTCCATTAATTCTCTGCCAAACTGTAACAACATAACCTTGTCTAAAATTGTATCCCTGTCAAAGTGTATCAGATTTGGATCTTTGGTGTTAAAGATATTATTTGATTAATCAATCGTATAGACCTACTTCATATTGACATCATATTGAGGTAATGTGGCATGTGCTATGGTCACTGATCAGATATCAAAGTGATCCCAATCCTGTTCTTTGGTTTTTAACTACCCCAACTATCCACTTGGATAGGGATTCAAAGTTTGAACCCCTCCCCTGGGGCGATGACTTCAAGACAGTGAGTGAATCATGTCCATTACAGTCTCAGAGCCTCTGCCTGATGACCTAAGCCTAATATCTCCCCGGGCCAAGGGAGAATTCTACTTTAGGCTAGTGGTTAAGATATTGGCTTTCCATGTGAGAGACCCTGGTTCGATTACAGAGTATTAAACTAACACAGGATGGTAGAGTGGGAAGACTATGACCTTGAGAGTCTATTAGTCTACTAGTAGTCTTTAAACGTAACAATTTAATAATGTTTGTGGACAGGGTACACTGTAGGTAGGCTCCACAAGCAGCTGATTAAAACAGACACAAATGCATTGCCAATATTAGAACAACAATTGTTGATCGAGACAAAAATAAATACAAAATATCACGTAGGGCTGTCACGATATGACATTTTACATGACGATTGTCATTAAATAATTGCGATAACGATTTAGTTGTTTTTGTTGTTAATTACATTTCTGTTTGGCTTTTAGGCTTTGAAGATGCACATGGCACATATGACACATAACCTAAATACACAAAGAAATTACTGACATATTTGATAACTTACTACTTAAAAAATAACATTGATAGTGGAAATAGCCGATCTACAAGCGATGCGACGCGTTGTGAGCTTGTAGATCTGCTATTTCCACTATTTCTAAAAATGTATACATTTTTCAACATTCACGATTATGACAAAATAATTGCGATTATGTCAAATAATTGCGATTATACGATTATGTAATAATTGTGACAGCCCTACTAACACGTTCTGTCCCTTCTTCAGAAATGGTAGCAACCCAGGAGCAGATGAACCTGGCCCAGCTACCAGTGGAGCAGAGGGACTACTGTGCCCACCATCTTCTCAAGCTCATGAAGTGTAAGAGGGACAACTGGCCCAACTTCCTAGCCTGCAAGCATGAGCGACATGACTGGGACTACTGCCAGAATCAGGAGTAAGTGTGCTGCCTGGGGTCCACACTGCACACACAGGGTGTTCCACAAGTCTAAACACTGTCCGGCTGTGTGGAAATGGTTGTAGCCAGCTGAATGGGTTAGGGCTATAAAATGGTTTAGAACACATGTAGAAGAAAAAAGAAGCTGAGATCCGAGCACTCGAGGAGATTAAAATAAAACAACGTTTATTCTATAAAACCAACATGTTTCGACCCATTGGTCTTCATCAGGGCAAGAACGACAGTATTTTCAGTACGCACGTCTTTCTCAAATGAGGTTGAGTGTTGTGTACTTCAGTAGGCGTACACAGTGGGTTTCTGGTTGGCCACAGCTCCGTTTCATCACACAGCAGCCCGTTTGTTGCTGCCTCCGCCTCCTGCCATGTCGGTCGCTCCTCTCCATAGAGTAGACAATGCATTGAACCGCTGTCTCGGAATGTGGAAGCAAAATGCCACTTCTGGTGTGAATTCAGTTTTTTCTCCCCAAGTCTGCAGGTATTGTAGGCATATGATTAATAGTTTGAGAAATTAGTGAAGTATGTAAATGCACAGGTGATGGATGTCATATCTTTGGTGTCTTTTGATATTGATTTGTTTTGCTTCTATTGCTGATTTTGATGAATTTACTGTACATTTTAATCCCAAATGCGTTTTTGCTGATCTCCCTTATGTTCGCAGCAATGATGTAACTGCATCTTATGCACAGCTTTGAGATGTAACTGCATCTTTCGTATGTACACGGCTATGTGATGTAACTGCATCTTTCTTATGTTCACAGCTATGTGATGCGTATGAAGGAGTATGAGAGGGAACGAAGGCTCCAGCTGAGGAAGAAGAGACTCGCGGCCCAGGCTGAGGCGGCGTGATTTTGCAGACAACTTACCCTTATTCTTCTTCACTCTGTATATACCTGTTGCTGTCCAAAATAAACTATGCTGTTTCAGCTTAACCCATTCCAAGTTGTTTATTAAAGTTAAAGATGACATCTGGTCATCCTGACGTAATTTCTCTTCCGTAAATGACAGTGTGGGAAAATAGAATTGTATGCCATTATTTGACAAATATATAAATTTGCGGGCAGCAAAAAATTGCCCCAACTGTATTTGGCCAGTAAAACAACTTCACACCCTTCAACCTTGATTTTACAAAAAGGGGAAGTTATCTGTAAGTCTCTAGGCTTCTAAACTGCACAATGTGTTTTGCCCCCATTTAACGGTGCTAAAAACTCAATCAACTGAAATGGATAGGCAATGTTGTTGAATGATTGGCTTCCCTGTTGAAAGATTGGTTGGCATATAGACCTTTTTCCAGAGCACTGCCGTGTAGCTGATGTGTCGCTTGACACCGCAGCTATGGTTGCCGCCGAGCAGCGTTGCATTGATGATTCAATGTTTGGTGGACGCTCGATTTAATGACGCCACGCGCATGTCACTTAACACCTATTATACAGGTCTATTGATATGTGTACAGGCTCATTTCTTTGTTAAAACACCATGTTGTGACACTAAAGCATTTGTACGTCGTTGAGGTGTGAACTTGAGGGTTGTTTGGTATCAATGCATGTCCAATTGTTCATGTGTGTGAGAGGCGTGACCCTGAAGATAGACGGCGTCTACCTGCTTGACCAGACCAATACAACACTGCCACTGAGAAATCAGTCTATACCTGAAGGGCTCATTGCCTCCGACTGCAAAAATCAACTACAAAGAAGTTGAATGTGGTATGGTTGAACTGTAAGTAGATATTTGTACAGTGCACTGAAGAGAAGTGTGAAAGTTCACTGTGTAGTAGATGGTAGTGTTTGGCCACAGTCCATTTTTTGACTGGTTTGGATTTCAACCAAAGTACCATAAATAGTATGGTACCTTCATAGGTCACATGCTTGAGACCCAGAAGTGGTTAAAAACTCCTTAAACAAGAGAGTCCTAAGTCATAATTTAGACCACAATATATTTGGTTAGTTTTTTTATTTTAATAAATTAAAAACAACACAATTAAAGTTCCAACAGAAAGCACAACCCAGAAGGTCAGATTTCAACATTTTGATTCAACACTCATTCTTCAACAGATACTGCTAAGAGAAGTCCCTTACTTGCACAAGAGACTGCGATATTCCGTCTAATAGTTAAACACACAACGATAGCTGATATTGTTTTCCTGTTATCTGACGTTTTACTTTATTTCTCTATTGTGGACCTAAAATAATTTCTCTTAAACACCAGTAACTTGTGATGTGACAATGAACTAAAGTTATGTTCTCCCCAAAACCAACCAGCAGGGGTCAGCGGTCACATGGGATACTTGAGAAAATGGGAACGAAAAAAACAAAAGGACCACATTATTTGTGATGAGGTCCGGGTTAACGCATCTCTCACATTTACTTACTTTGTCTGTCGAACCAAGCTGGGAGGAAGTAAATGTCATAATTTCCAGTCTGAATGGGTGGTTTGCCAATTGATAGTTCAAGGCAACGTCATAGTGTTCTACATTAAGGCCCTCTACTACAAGGATGTAAGGGGCTCCGGCTGGGAAGTGGAAGGGTATCAAATGTGTTACAGAACAAAAAGGAAAAAAAGCGGAAATGACTTCAATCCTTTCCAAGTCATGGTAATCAGCTCCAGTGTACGCAATGGGAGAAGGAGCTCTGCAGCTCCATGGTGGAGGAAGGTTAGAGGGGAGGGTCATCTATAAAACGAAGGGCAGGATGGGGGAGCGCAGAGGTGGGTAGTCGCGGAACTCCTTGAGGTAGCTGCGATGCTTCCCCTTGGCCCACACCGTCATCTGGATGAAGCCCACCAGGGTGAAGAAGCCCACCGGCAGACACTGGGTCATCAATGTGAAGCCGAACCAGGACCCCAGCTACAGGGGAAGACAAGAAACAATTGTATTGGTAATTTACCCCATTAAGTCCGGGAAAGCATCTTTGTCGCATTAGATTCACCACTTTAACCATTATTTTATGCTTTAACTATTGAAAAATAGCAGATCTAAAAGCTGCGATCTTGTAGATCTGCTATTTTTGAAAAATCGTGAAAATATGTGCAAGTCTTTGAATATTTTTGACCCGATTCTATAAACTACTTCTAAATCAGTGGTTCTCAAACTTTTTCATGTCAAGGACCCCCAAAATTACATGTATTTGGCCACAGATCCCCATCTCAAAATATGTTGTTCGACGGACCCGCAGAAGCAGAGATTTTAGTTACAGAAGTTTGCTTTGAAAAATATATATTCAAAGATTTGCAAATATTATCAGAATTCTTCAAAAATAGCAGATCTACCGAATGCCGCGCTTTGAGCTTGTAGATCTGCTATTTTTCAATAGCTAAAGTACAAAATAATTCCAGGTCTTAATGGGTTGAAATCTGAAGTCAGTTTAACCTTTTATTGGTGTCCCAAATTATTAATGCCAACACCATAGGAGGCACAATTGGAAGCAGACATTTACCACCAGAGGGCAGTAGCACCACGTTTACAATGTTTACTAAGGGTTGCCATTGTCCTTGGGGGTGTAATGATAAAGTTGCCAGCTTCATCACGAGGAACCAGACATGGGGTATATGAGCCCAGACAGGTCATGTGGATCATATATGCATGCCTGTATTCAAAATGTTTGGCTGACTTTTACAATTATTGTCACCTTCACTTCTTGGCATGCATGTACCTCAACTGGTGTAGATCACTATGATCTATCAATGTATTGCATTTGTAGTATTTTCTCTAGAAATAGTTAGTGCTTTACGGCAAGCATTAATGTAATTTCTGCTGTTATTCAGGGTATAAAATGAGGCTTAAGTGGTTAAAACCAGGAAAAGACAACACTTATGCCATATCATGATATTCAAAATCTAATATGTTGGGTGTCTTACAAGCACAGAATGGGTCCATGCTCGGCGCTGGTAAGTAGCTAACCTGCCGACGCTGGTGAATGTTAACCACTATGCCTAAAACCTAACCCAAACCCTGACCATAGCCTCAGTGGGGCTGAGGGAACTTAAGAGTCGAGGGAACATATCCATGATCCCGCACAGAATAACAATTGATCTTTCATTTTGTTGAAGTAGGCTCTGCTGTATTGGATCCAAGTCTCACTACACCAGTGGTACTCAAAGTGGGGAACGGGGACCCCCAGGAGTCCTTGAGCGGGTTCCAGGGGATGCCCAGCCAAATGAGTTAATTTGGGATTAAAATCAATTCAACCACTTTGGCTATTTCAGAAGGAGATCTCCAATAAACACATCAAAGAAGAGGACCCGACCCGCACACTGTCAGGAACAAAAAAAATCTCTTTATTCTAGAACATTTTTTTTGTCAAGTTCCTGACACTGTGCGAGTTCTTTAACCCGTTTAGGATGAGAATGCCTATTTGTAACTATACCTTTCAAGACAGGTACCCATTTTCAAGTTGTTGTTGCCATGTACAGTATATAGCAACACAACATTTGTTTTTCAGAAAACTTAGGTCAGGATTTAGAAGGTGTTTTTAGAGTCTGCCTCAGGTCTAAATAGGCTAAGGTAGGCATCAGCCTTTTTCTAAATACTTTGGCTATTTGAAAACAGCCGATCTACAAGCTCCCTCCCGCATGTCCCTCCCCTCCCCCCCATAAAAGTTATATATAGAAATAAACATCTTGTCATTGGATCTGCACTAATCTATCATCTATTTCTGATTCAAAAATGATGATGTTCAAACCGTAAGCATAGTGTTTAAAGAGAGCGTAGTACCTCATACGTGTAGTTGGGACAGGAGACCAGCAAGAAGATCCAGGTGAAGGGATTCTTAGTTGGGTAGGGTATCTTCCTCGTCTTAGAGCCTGGGTATGGAAATTATTTTTTTGTATAAAAGCAGGCGTTAAAGCCATTGTTTTAGGTTACTAACAATGTACTTGAAAGTTGAAATGCATTCTGCAGCATACCTGGAGGGCGGAGGTTCCGTAGAGCGATGTGGATGGAGAAGTTACCGATCTGACAGAACTGGGGAGTAATCAAAGTGAGGTCATTACTGAGCAGAAAATGTAGATTTATTAGAAAAACACCACTATTATGTACCATGGTAGAATATAGAATAGAACTTCTGTCCATTTTGGCTTTTGGTGAGCTAAAGCTATTTGACATGTGCAGAGTAGATCAAGGCTCTTACCAGAAATAGGATGAGGGCCAGTCTCACTTGTTGCTCACCATAAACTGCAAAACAAACATGCACGCTTAACATGGTAACACTATAAGCAACATATAACATTAGAGTGTGTGTGTGTGTGTGTGTGTGTGTGTGTGTGCGTGCGTGCGTGCGTGCACTCACCAGGTGGTGTGTAGAGTGGGTGATTGATATAGTAGGCCATCCATGCAGCAAAGCCCCAGTAATAGGTACAGTTCTGAAAGAGCACAAGTTCTCAAGTTGTTAAGGCTGATTTATGCTTCTGTGTCACATTGTCACTGTTGCTATGTTGTTTGTGTTGAAGGTGTAGCGAGTGATTTATAGTTCTACATAGACTTGGCTGTCCTATCACTGCTGCAACACTAGATACATGTAGCAGTGACTGTGCCAGCATTGTGGCTCCTCTATCTATCCAAAGACCAAAGTGAAGATGGAGAATTCTATTGTTAAGTTCTGCCAAATCCGTTTAAATCTTGTTAGACAACACTGTACATTTTAGTACACCATAGCGAACGAATAAGTGTGCCCACTTTCAGACAACCATGCCAAAAGGTTTATGAAAGTGAGAGGTCCATCAAACATTCTCACTATTATGTGTGTGTGTGTCTGTGTGTCTGTGTGTGTGTGTGTGTGTGTGTGTGTGTGTGTGTGTGTGTGTGTGTGTGTGTACATTCACACAAGCAAAATCATGTGCATCAGCTGCTCCCCCCGTGCTCAGCTGAAAACGTTATTTTAATTTAAATATTATTTTCCCTGCAGTATCAGAGGCTTTACACTAGTTTGGTGTATTTAACACTACAATGGCTCATTCTTCACTTGCGAAGTGCAGCGTCATGTCTCACCTTGAAGATGTTGCGCAATGGCATGGTTCCGTGTGAAAAGCGATGAACAAATAGGGTCTCCAGCAGTCTCTTTACGTAGTGGAAGGAGTGACACATACAAGCCAGACTGGGCAGAGACAACATACAGTATATTATCCCTCTTGCAGAGGGCTTATTGGCCAGAATGCTTACATTATAAGATCATAATATCTTTATGCCCAAGGTGGGATAAATTGGCATCTGAATAAACTAAATAAGATAAAGGTACAACAGAAGGAATACCATCATTGGCATGAAATTCAATAAAAACTCAAAACACAAAGAATATTGCTGTTTCAGTTACAGAATGCAATTCCAGTAAACAATTTTGCTTAGTGTGCAATTGTGTTGTTGTGTGTTGTGTATGGGGACTCACTGTACGACCCAGTGTTTACTGGTGGTGAAATCATATTTAGGTGCGTAGATGAAGGGCACCCGGAAGTAAAACATCAGATAGATGAGCAGAGGACCAGCATACTCTGTCAGGAATACCTGAGAAAAAGAGTTGAAAGAGGATGGATAAACTGGACAGTGCTTACTAACGAAGATAACATACATCTGTAGTATGTTGTGTGTGACTAAATAAACATATGAGGGTAGATGAGAGAAATCATTTCTTGAGTGGTGCCATCCGCTTCAACAACTGACCGCATGTATATGTCTGTCTGTCCGTATCAGAACAGCCTCAACAACTGCAATACCGCTGGCTGACCAACCTTCAAGTGGTGCTGTGTACTATGTACGGTTGGGTATCGTCAGCGATACTTTTAATGGTATCGATTGCATGACGTCGATACTATCGAGTATCGGTTCACGTAAAACTTAACGATACCTCGTTTAGATACTCTTGAACACACCCCTGGCTGGTCGCATCTGTAACAGTTGGGCTACTGAAAGTTTAATGACTGCTTTAGTAGGCTACACTTGTTAGCCTATTGTGAAAATAGCCGACAATAGCCTATGTTTATTATTATGATGATTATCCAACGTCTATACATCATCACCTGTGCTCTCCGTCTCCCGCAGCAGCGAGAGTGAATTCCCCACTCTTTCAGTGTTGAAGTTAAACACATAACTGGCTTAATAACCTATTGTGGTGTGTAAAATACCCCATAGAAAAAGGCAAATAATAATTATAATAATAATAATAAATAAAAGTATCGAAAATGGTATCGAAAAAGGTATCGTATTGATTCCCAGGTATCGAAAAAAGTATTGTATCGATTCAAAGGTGAACGATACCCATCCCTAGTACTATGGTATGGTATAGACCAGTGGTTCTAAAACTTGGTGTCGGGACCCCAAGTGGGGTCCCCAATTATTTTGTGGGGTCCCCAGATGATTAGCTTAATGTATTTTTTTGTTTTCTCACTCAATGGTAAACAAACCAAACGCAGTATAAGTGTATGCATGGTATCTGCACATTTCTTAAGTGACAATTTAAGGACTTTCAAACCATTTTAACTCATTCGTAGTTTACGGCCGAGGAGCCCGAAGATTGTTCTATGTCTTTCACTGCTGGCTTCTCCTACCTGTTAACGCGGGCGCTCATCCAGTTCCCATCGTGCGTGATCGGACACTGCTATGCATCGTGTGTTCGCGTATTCCATCAGCTTCTCAAATCCTTTTAAATGTTTTCAATTGATCAATAAGTTCTGTCTGTAAGCCGCAGTGTTTACACAGAAAGCTAACGGGCCAAAATAGAGGACGGACCATCCGCTTCCGGTTCACGGTCTCAATGTTAACTGGTCCGCTCAATAATGTGTCCGTGTAGAAACCGATCACGGAGCATTAGTTCCGGCCTATTTTAGTTCCGCTTCGATAAAAAAAATTTTTTTAATTAAAGCTTATTAAATCTTCGGGTTCCTCGGGCATGGCAGAGAAGGGGTACAAAGGGGTATTTCTTTGGCAGAGGTTGAGTTAATACCAAACTGGCCAAACTGTCAAATATTAAGTAAGCAAGAGGCGAACATTGTGAAAATAGCTGATCTACATGCTCGCAACGCAAGGCGCTGTGAGCATGTAGATCTGCTATTTTCACAATATTTATCTGTGGAACCGAGTCACATTAAATGTAATACCTACAATTCCAAGTGCTTGTCAGGGTGGGGGTCCCCAGTTCAAATATGTTTAAGGTATTTTGGGGGTCACGGCCTAAAAAGGTTTGAGAACCCCTGGCATAGTCTAAGTCGCTGCTTACTCCCACTGGGTAGGACTTTTGGGTAAATTACTGCTTTTATATACAGTACAGATCCTTGGTTATCACGCAAGTTAAACAAAACTTCATGCGTTTCTCTCATGGTCAGCCTTGACCACGAGTCTTGTCAGATCCAATCAGGTATATTATACATCATGATCAACAGACCCGAGACCCTTGGTAATAGAACGGGACCCGATTCAATTTGCAGGGATGGGAGGAAAGTAGGAACCCTTCTCTCTGTGCAATCCACCTTGCCCTTTGAGAGATCTCAATATAGCTCTGCACAATCTCACTCTCACAAGTGCGTGCACGCACACGCATGCACACAGAACTGTGTGGACCTTTTCAAGACTTCCAATCTTCCAACCTACTTTTCAGAGCATGACTGAACCTGTATGTATGCAGGGTTCCCACACATTTTTACCAATTAATTTCCAAAACCTTTCCAAAACTTTTCCAGAATATTTAACCCAATTTCCAAGACTATATAACAATAATTCAGCTCAATAACGAGTCGCTTACTCCTATGCACAATGCCCAAAGACAGGTTGTGTATGCCAGTGGTTCTCAACCTTTTCAGGTCGTGACCCCCGAAATAATCATATTTGAACTGGGAACTCCGGCACCCTGACGAGCACTAAGAGTTGAGGAATTCTTTAACATGGTTTTATTGTGAAAATAGCAGATCTACATACTCACATAGCATGTAGATCGGCTATTTTCACACTTTCTCCCTCTAATATTTGACAATTTGGCCAATGTTTAATTTGTCATTTCAGAGGTATGAATTTTTTCCAGGACCTTCCAGGACCCTTGATCAATTTCAAAACTTTTCCAGTATTGGAAAAATATTTTTCTAATTTCAAAATATTTCCAGGAATTTCATGACCGTGGGAACCCTGCTGTATGTATGTGAACGTGTACTCACTGTGACCCAACTGATCTGGGCTCCCAAGTCTCTGAAGTAGAACGTTGCCGTGGTTCCTACAGGAAGGTGCTGGAGAACATCATCATCCTTCAAAGATTTACCCTCTGGAACAAACATGGAGCACAGAGATTTAAAACAATTGGCGTGTGAAATAGCATGAAAGGAGGCCCCCACAGTATTGCTCTGTTCACTAAAACAAAGCACAATATCGTCGTTGTCGGGTGGAAACCTCGTATCTCCAAGTTTCAAATGTGTACGTTCTTTCGCAAAGTAAAGCCCTGCTTTATCATACAAGGCCCACAAAAGTAGTGAAAACAGCAGATCTACAAGCACACAACGCCTCGCGGTGCGAGGCGTTGTGTGCTTGTAGATCGGCTGTTTTCACTAGTTTAAATCATTTTTAAAATGATAAATGCAAAACGAATGGTTTTGGACATACAAGGTTTTCACCCGACAACGACATGTAAAACTATGATTGGTATTATTGTTTTAAACTTATGTTTCTGCTGCTCTACATACAGACAACCAGTTGAAGAAATTGCAGGTTGAGGCACTAACCTTTACTTTTAAGAAATATTTGACACCATTAGAGGTTTATTGAATTGGCTTGTGAACATGAACAAATCGTCTTTAATCTTCACATAAAATATCTATTATTAGGGCTTGACTTTACCAGCCACATGGTGCAGAGCAGCAGTGCTACAGTTACAAGCCAAGAGAAAGACATGCAGGCCTTTATGGAATCCAAATGACTAATCAAGTTGTGATGACTAAGAACTTTTAATCTGTGTAATACAGATTATTATGTTCATATTTAAATGCATCCTTATACGTGTCGCCAGGCATCGCTGCCTCATTCCTCGGATATTATTAACTCATTCTTAGCCAAATCGCCTTTCATCGCCATTTTGGGGACGCCAAACCGTGCCAGATCGCCAAACGTCGCCTTGGGGATCATTTTCTGATGATTTAGGTATTTTTTTGACATGCTTTGAGCTATAAATGACCATTCTAGCTTCATATAAGCTTCAGCAAGGATTCTGCGATGGAAGTGACGTCATCGCCGGAAACCGGAAATCGAGCGTGTCAATCATGTACCCGAGCATATATTTTACATTGGAAACCATTACAGCAACTCGGCTCTATCTCACGTTCTAAACGTCGGATCTTGATCCGGTTTGAAGGCTCTGTGCGTCAATTGGGCATCTAAGGCACATAGTCGATACTTTTTTTTTTTTTTTAAGAGCGCGGATGGCGTGCACGGGTCCCGGGCCGTTCCATGCTAACGCTAATGCTAAGTGAATGGACTGGTTGCTAATTTGAGGCCTTCTAGCAATCGCCAGAGACCTTAATCGCTGGCGACATCTAGTGTACACTATATAGACTACAGCCTACCAAAACATCATGCATATAAGGGAGATCTACTGTGACTCTGAAAAATTAATAATTTCCTGGCAGTATAGGCGCAAACGCATATTGTAAATGGCTGTGTATGTGTTTTTAACCCTTGTAGGATCCTCGTGTTTTAGTCACACCCAGGGCCTTCGGGTCACTTTGACCCGGCTCATATTAAACCATTCTAAAGTAGTTCGAAATCCCCACAAATCATACTAAACACAATTTGATTGTCATTACTAACTACTTTACTAACAATTCAATCAATATTTTGTATTATCCCCGCCAGGCCGGGATGGCCAAAGGTGAGGGATTATGTTTTCACTCCTCTGCCTGTGGACAGCTAATCTCAGGCAAGTTGGACCAATTAGTGTGAAACTACACACACACACTCCCGGGAGGCCTAGGAAGAAGCTCCCCCCCAAATTCTTCACATTGGCCTCTTATAGCGCCACCATCAGGCCGTTGTGTGAACAGCTAATCTCAGGCACCACTTCAGCATCAAACTTGGCACACATACGCCCAGGAGGCCTAGAAAGAAACTCTACTAGAAATCTTTCCCATCTTATAGCACCACCATGAGACTGATCTTTGCAAAATATCTTGTTGGTATTACCATATAGACTTGGTCCAAACCTCACACCAATTGGTACATATTATCCCTATTGTCATTTGATCAAGAACTATACAGTATGTCAAATATTTCTTGTCCCATTCTGATTTGCAAAAAGTGCTACAGGTGCTCGGGTGGCACAGCGACCCTGCCACCACCACAGAGGTTGTGGATTTGAATCAATCGTGGGGCATCTATGCAAACACAATTGTTGTTCGAGGGAAGGGAAGCCGGGCGGAGAGGGTGATAAATGTCACTATATGTATTCCTACAGCCAGGCTGGGTGGCAGCTGGTTTTGGGAGGGAGGAGTAGGACGAAGGGCGAAGGCCATACGTCCTCTCGGTGGGGGCTCCTCACTGTCAGATGATTCGGTAGGATACAACAGCAGTGACAACATAGGGGAGGAATCAATTGGCATAAGGACTGGATTGGGGAGAAAAAGAGGGTAAACCATAATTGACTACTCAAAATAAAACAAAATGAAATAAATGCTACAAATCACGTCGGAATGCTGTGGAACTGAAGTTCCAATTTGGTATCAAAATGTGCCACTCCTGCAAAAATCGTAAGCATCTTTGGAATCGTGGCCAATCTGAATAGAAAATGTGACACATACTGTAGGTCATGACATTGATCAAATGACCAGAGAAAATCGGTATTGTAAATATCCCCCAAAACGTGTTTTGCTCAATATTGCCTCATGGTGGCGCATGGTGGCGCTATAACGCCCAAAACGTGTTTTGCTCAATATTGCCTCATGGTGGCGCTATAACAGGACAATTTGGGGTTGAATATCTTCTTAGGCCTCCCGGGGGAGTACATGTAAAGTTTCACGCTGACTGGTCCAGCGGTGACTGAGATTAGCTGTTCACAGACATAAGCAACGAAAACATAATCCCTCACTTTTGGCCATCCCGGCCTGGCGGAGATAATATTGATTGAATTGTTATCAATGTAGTGTGTAATGGTGAGCAAATTATGTCCTCGAAAATCCATATGTCCAATGTTTTTTCAGAAAGAAATGGCCTAAATATTAGCCATTTAGCATACACTTTCAATGGCCGGGTCAAAGTGACCCGAAGACCCTGGGTGTTATATGTTGATACAGGGGGATGTTGCAAATGCATCACATGTACCGTTTTCATATCACATGTTTAGTACAGTAAATAAGCCAAGCAGAAGAAGTTTCATGGAAAAAATCATATTTTAACATACTTTTTCTTGATGTTGAAAATTGAAAACCGGGTCAAAGTGACCCGAAGACCCTACGAGGGTTAAAAAGAAGAAAAGAAACACATGTCAGCTGACTTACTGGCATCAAGGCGAATGGACTGTCTGGCCGGATACCACTGAGGATCTGAAGCAGAGGGATGGAAACACAGATTTAGGCCTAGGCTACACAAATCTGGAACTTTCTGAATCTCTTTGTGCAATTGGGGCTTGCAGCCACACGAAGCTGGAGATTTCGGCAGCTAAACTGGATCTTTTTGAAACCGGATAAACAAAAGAAGATTTTACAAAAATATCCGATTCTCAGTGGATTTGTGTAGGTATGGATTTTTTTAAACCCTAGATATTTTTGACGTGTGGACCTAGATATTTTTCTATGCGGTTATACAAAAATCTGTGTTTATAAAAAGATCCAGATTCGTGTAGCCTAGGTCTACAATACAATCACCATTTTGATCAGGAAAGTGATTTATTTAACTTTAAGCCTAATTTATACTTCGTTGCGATGGTGATGCTTGCTGAAAAGAAAATGTTTTTCAAGCTAAAAGATGCAGACTTGGAAATCATGTTCCCGGTGAGCGACACCGTAGTGAGACTTCAGTATAAACTTGTCTTAAGAATGACATGGGAGACATGACACTCACGGCTCTTGTGGAACATGGACTTGATCTCCCCGATGGTGGCATTTGGTTCGACCTGCAAATAGGAAACAATGAGTGCCCATACACATGCACGCATGGATGCACAGCTGCACACACGAACGTGCACACGCATGTGCGCACTCACACAATACACACATTAATGTTCTCATTTTCCTCTCACGTCTGTGATTAGCTGTAAATTTAGCTCTGGCAGTACGCACGCTCCTCGAGCATGGGGGACTTTAACAGCTGGCACAGTATTATGGCTTCAAAGTGTGCGTGCATACATGCATGTATGTGTGGGGGCGTGCACACACAAAGCCAAAAAACCCTGGTGGGCAGTGTCAGCCCACCAGCGATTCCATAAACCATCTAAATATAACACTCAATGACAACAATAAAGAACCATGCACAGACTCTAAAGCACACATGTGCACGCACACACACAACCACGGCTGTTACGGGCAAGGCGCACAGATCAGTGACCCATCAGGATAGCGGTTTGAGTTGGCCGATTTAATTATCTCCATGTGCTCTTTACAGGGTGATTTATACTTGGCAACATGAGGCAGTGTCTTGCACCAATAATACCCAATCCACAAGCTTTACGTGTGTCACACTGCATCATGTTGTGAGCTTGTAGATCTACTCATTTTGGTGCCCAACACCAGTGCACCACCAAGTATAATGGGCCCTTAACCGACCAGATGGACATATCCTTTTGGCCAGTGGCAGCTTAGACTCCACATACCACACTGAGGCTCTTCTGTAATGGACTCTGTAAATCACTGCGTTCCACCTGGTCGACATTTACTTTTTGTTCATTGAATAAATCCTTCATTCCTGGCTGCCCCCCAAGGTTGTGTGAAATCCAAGCCTGGAGCTTTGTGACATACTGGATGATGTGCAGAATGTTGAGGAACATGCATTGTAGTCTGGATCCAAACGTTCCAATCCTAACTAGGGTTTCATCTGAAACAAGTTTTCTTTGAGTGTCTTCAAGTGTGAATAGATGCATTAGTTGATAACAGTGTGCTCCCACAAAATTTGGGGGAAAAAGGTGCACAAGCCTGTTTAATGTACTCTGTGTGATCTCTACAATACCAACGTTTGCAAACATGTTGCATTATACTTTTCCACTGAATGGCTTGCCTCTGTAATGGTTTTGGGCATGGTCCTATTTTAGCATTGGCATTTTAAGTAAATCATCTATATTAGCACCAGCAGGTTAACCTCTTGGGCCGACATGCTGGTGCTGTCCATCTTAATTGCAGCTTGCTGTATGCAGGATGCAAGATTACCAGGAAGTAGTGGGTTTCTGGGAAATCTGGAAAATGTGTTCCAAGATCCAATTGGTTCTTTTTAAATTACGTATCCAAACGCTAACGGGCCCGTGACATTCTACCAGTATATGACATTGATAGCTAAAATGGAATCTAGACAACTGCAGCCTAAAATGAGCGACCCCCTCCTATAAATTAAGTGACAATGAAATTCAACTGCATGTTAAAATGGATGATTAAAACAACAGCTGCAGTAGCATACATTGTTTATATTGGTCAGTTGAGCGTTCCTGTGGTGATTGGTCCTTCACATAGGCGTGTGGCTCTACAAATGGAATGTAAACTAATTTGCAAAGAAAGCCTCTTGTCATGGATTTAACAGTTATATATGCATCTGTTTCGAAAAGGAACCATGTATTTTCCAACAGATACGCATACAGTATAACCGTTACAGATCCATGCTTGGCATGCACTTTTCCTACGCTGATGCAACTTGCTGGTGCGCTGCTCAACTTTTTCTCAATCTGATCCTAGGTTAGCGTAATCGTCACACAAGTTACACAACACTTTGTGCGTTTCTCTACTGATCAGCAGCACTGATAATGATCAATAGACCCGAGCACCCTTGGTCATTCAGGTGAAATAGTTATCTTTCCATCCCATCCCAAAACGATCGTATCCCATCCCACACGTGAAAGTGCATTTTATTTTTTTTGCTTATGGCATTTACATTGTTGGTTGCAAAATATATGGCAAAGATGTAGTCACTGAATCGCTGAGACTATCTGAAGCTTATCATGGTGACATTTCATGGCAATGAAGAACCCAAACATTTAGTTAAACATGATCATTAAGGGAGCGTGTCGTTGTTACTACATGTCATCTTTTCGACACCCGACTCTAACCCTCATCCTAACCCTAACCTCCGTGGAGTGAGTCGCTAACCCTCCGGTCGAAATGATGGTCGTTCGAAAGAGCCTGATTTTGCCATCATTAACAGTATTCCATGCTGTGCTTAAAAACTGGACTCAAGAGTCTGTGCTTAAAAACTGGTCTGGACAAAGTCCAGTGTTTGGTGATACTGTCTGTAATCGTCTGCAGCTACTTGTTATTTTTGGGGGGATCCTTTCTCCCTTTTTCGGTAACACATATTATGTTACTGTATGTAACGTATGGTCATAACTCATAACCATACCCTTACATTTTGTTATAAGTTAACACTCAAAGTGTTTACTGAGGCCAGACTCTCCATCTCGTCGGCATCTTGCAAATGACATCACCGTGGAAACTCTGCTAAGCTGACAACACAGCTGAAAGCCATGGTAATCCTGGAGGATGGCATCTGATACATGGGGCACTCCTGAGGAGTGCCCTGGTTGGCACGGTCATACCGCTGTAAACTTGGTTAAAGCAACTCTATAAACCAACGGGCCTTGCACTCGTGAAACACAAAAGAAAGCCAACTAATGAATGAGGAAAACGAATGAGGACTAGTACTAGTAGTGACCCCCCAAATTACTTTTTTTCTATGTACCGTATTTTCCGGACTATAAGGCGCACTTAAAAGCCTTCAATTTTCTCAAAAAACTACAGTGCGCCTTATAGTCCAGTGCGCCTTATATATGGATCATTCATTGACATTGACATTCCCTTTAGCACAGCTCCATCTGTTGGATGCATAACGCAACGGTAGCGTCTATTATGTGCGCCTTATAGTCAGGTGCGCCTTATATATGAAAACAGTTTGAAAATAGACCATTCATTGACAGTGCGCCTTATAGTCAGGTGCGCCTTATAGTCCAGAAAATACTTACTCAAACCATGGAGACTTGAGTTCAATAATATTTTTGGGTTTTTGTCGCATTACTAAGACAAAACTGTGATTATAGTCAATTTACCCTGATGGTTTCCCCATCCAGTGCCATGCATTTGGGTCCCCATCCGGGAATCAATAGGGGTAAATTTACTATAATCAAAAAAATGTTGTCTTAGGAATGCGACAAATACAAAACAAATATTATTGAGCTAAAGTCTCCCTGGCATGAGTAATCAATAGAAAAAAAGTCATTTTGGGGGTGAACTACTCCTTTAACTATAGCCTATATGCTGTATCTGTATCTATGGCAGCCTAGAATTCTCTAAAGAACTGACTAAATGACTAACTGTTTAGAAATCGTTTCATTCCACTAGTCTGTTTTAACCTGTACGTTATGGAAAGGTAGGTGTGTTATTACACCATGGTATGGAAGTACCTAATGTGTTAACACATATCCACTGTTAACACATGGGTCAGTAGAATAAAATAAGGCCAAAGTCAGGCTGTTTGATACATTACACAGTACCCTGGTGGAAGAACACACGCAGGGAAACTGAACCTGGCTAGAACTACTATATTGGTGGTTAACCTGGATCATGTTTAAGAGCTGCCTCCATCCTGTGTGTGTGTACATCCTTTGTTGTATATACTCACTTATTTCTCTATTGGTAGAATAAATCTTGTCACACACATTTCTAAAGATAGAGGAGGATTGTGGCTGGCTTTTATTTACACAGGGAAACCTTAAATGCAGTTGCTTGAAACTTTGAAACTAAATTGCACTTGACTTGCATTGTGTTAAGCCATTCTGTTGTTTCTTACCAAAAGGAAACATGTTTGGAGCTTCACATTAGATTTGTATTGCTATTTCTGTGTGACATAGTACTACGATGAAGTATAAAATAAAGTGGTTAATCATCAGACTAATTGATTTAGTCAATTATAAATAATCAATGAATAGTTTTTTCACGTTGATTCGCTGATCACATTTTAAAATCTGATTGGAATGGACCTAGCAGTTTAGTTGTGGTTGTGCATGTGCCATTCAAGAAGCTGTGAAATTTCTTAAATCTAAACATGGTAATGTTTACATGCCAGTCTAGCAATGGATCCAATTTGCAAGGCAGCTATACTTTTACAAGATAGCTTTAAGTAGAGTACTATGTACTATCACTGACTGACAGACAGCAAACACTGTAACCCCAGCTGTGTACATGGGTCAGAAAAGACATACACACAGCCATGGAGACTACAGTACTATAGGGCAATTTGCACCTGTCATATTGAGCAAACACAGCGCAGGCACGAGGAAGGGCGGAATTATCACACACCAATTCATGGACAACACTTGTGAAGACGTTAAGGAGGGGAGGTTAGTGATGACTTGTGACTTGTGAGTAAGCTTTAAGAAAAGAAAAGAGAACACAGCTCTTACCTTGTCCAGGAAGCATAGCTTGTCCTTGGTCTTGGCATCCAGGATCTCCACCTCAAAGAAAACAACAGCTTTTTTAGCTTTCTTAGCGGGCTTTCGTTTGGCCTGGGCAGGGGGTGGCGGCACTGGTGCGGCCACTGCCCCGTTATTGGCCTTCTTAGGGCCGGCGGCCTCTAGCGCTAGAGCATCCATATCCACACACTCCTCCTCCTCCTCCTTAAAGGTTTGTTCCCTTACTTCTGCCCTTTGTTCTCTCCTCGCTCTTCACTTCTACCAAGGGTCTTACCCAGAAACCACGCTAAAGCCAGAGGAGAGGGGCAGCTTTCAGCTGTGGAAATAAATCTCTCTGTCTCTCTCTTTCTCCCCTGCTACTCTCCAGTCCCTCCCTCTTCTTCCTTTCTGTCATTCTCTCACCCTCCCTCCCTCCTTCTCTCTCTCTCTCCCTGCCTCTCATTCCTTCACTCCGAACATGCTGCTTTATTTAACTGCCAGCCTACTCCTGCTCTGTAGAGACATGCAGGACACGTGTGTGCGAACGCGCACAGCAAAAATAAGCAATTATTTAAGGAATGTATTTATTGTAGATTATCTGATCATATCAGAAATTGGACATTTATAGAAGATTGTCAGGAATTTACTACTCCCGAGCAAGTGGATTTTTAAAGCTATGCCCCCCCTCCCACCCACAAAAAACTAAAACATAACAAAAGACAGTAAAAAATAAAAAAATAAAAACATTGACACCTGGAGACTGCTGCCACCCTACTCTCCAAACCAAGAGAGCCAGCATCAAGATAAACAGAACTACCCAACCGACCCCCTTTCCTTGCCTCCTCAGCTAAATATAAACATCTACTGCTGGCTGTGCATAACCAAGCCGACCCCTACCGCCCCACCCCGTATATATCCCTACGTAATGACATCATGTGCCTAATTGGTCTGTGAATTTGTGCCTCATATCGAAATGGTAACAGGATAGGTGGGCACCAAGGAAGAGTGGGCACCTCTGTGTTGAATTGACCATCTTGTATCTTCTCCAAAAAATGTTAAAAAATATACATTTGGTATAGGTTTTTAAAGGAGCTATAGTCAACTTTTTCATTGTAGGTGTACATCCTAGTCTACAGACTAGGATGTAAACAAAGTACGGGCCCTGTAAATGTAAACAAAGGGCCAAAATGATTATTTTATCATTATTTTACGCTTTTTGTGGTCATTTTTTAATTGAAACACATATATGAAGCTTATTTTTTTATAAAATATTTTCGAAACATTATTTTTATTTTAGCATCCGTTTTTCAAGAAAAAGTTGACTATAGCTCCTTTAAAGTTAAGTAAAGTATACATGATTAGAACATGCTTAAATATTCAACAATTAAGGTCTAATGTTTCTACAATGGGTTTCCGAGGCTACTACAATTGTTACAAAACCTGTATATCCAGCGATTTTGGTTAATTTGGGTAATCAAATCTGATAATGATTTACCGTGCATGTTCACATCATGTAAACTTCACATGTACTGTGTATATATATCCTTTAACATTTTGGACAAAATAGCCAATTTTACATTGAGGTGCCCAGATGTCCCCATTGCCCAATGCCCTCCTATACTGTACCCATTTAAATGACTTTACTCTCTACCTTTCGCCTAGGTCCTGTATCATCCGTATCTATCATTGTCTAACATATGATTATCTCGACTCTAATGAGATCTAAATCTCTTATGCAGTACAAAAACGGAAAGGCCACACAATACATAAACTGTTAAAGCCCCTGTTCATTTAACTCTGGGTCCATTTGGTTCCATTATGTACAGTACACTCTTAGTTAAATGAACACAGAGGATTTCTACTGAGTACACACGGAGATAGAAAGCCGTTCCTTCCACACTGGGGTGATAATACTCCAGACTCCCAGGGGCTTAAGTCAGGGTATCCCCCATCCCCCCACCCCCCCAATCCCTTTCCAAAAATGACGGCATGATGACTAGCCAGCAGTCAGCTCTGCACGGAAGGATGGCATCCGTACACTACACTTAAGGGGAAGCATATCATGTTGGTCAAGTAGTTGTGTGGCCTTTATCAGTACACTGTAAAATCCCGAGTGTTCATTTAATGCAGAGTATAAATTTGATCAAATGGTTGGTTTTAATTATTTGTATGTATTTATTTATTTTATGTAGTGTGTCGAAGAAAGCAAAGCCCTCTTGTACCGCTATCATGCATGATGGTATACAGGCACACAATAACTTGCAAGACATCGATCACAGCCAAACCAGTTCAAGGCATCCCCAAGCGCAGTCCCAGGTCTACCCAGGCCACTACCACTGTGCCTCCCCCTTCATGTCTAAATAAAGACCCCTCCCGCGACCTGCCTGGGCCACCAGTGACTCCCTGTCCTGGTACGGTGCTTTGGCCTGTCCTTGTAACTGCAACAGTACACGGTTTCCCAGAAAACGTCCGAGGAGATCTTGTATCAGACTCTTGAGCTCTTTAGTGCCTGTTTGCATGCAACATTGATGATTAAGGAATTGAATCCAGAATGGCTGTAATCCCCTCTGGATAAGGGCATATTTTGTTTAGCTGACACTTATAAACAGGTAGGCTACATATTTAATTGAAATCAATGGTGTCCACATTCTAGGTAAGAGAATGTGCAGTGGTTCAAGTTTAAAGTAGGCATATGTGTGACAGAAGAACCAACTGCAATCTGAAAAGAGGCCTTGGTTAGCTTCAAAGGTAGACTGTATTAAATGATGGTGAAGTGTTGGGGTCAGGGTGCGTGTTAAGGCTGAGCTGCAGGGATAGCAGCAGGTGTCACTTAAAGCCTCACACAGCTCTATAGTGACACCAGATGTATAGACTGAGACAATACAACTGGGCTGGTCTGACTCTGAATATGAACAGAAGTCGCAGTCAAGACTGTCACAAGATCTTAAAGTTAAAATGTGTTACTTCACTTGGGGACATTTGAATAATGATGTCATAGTATGATAATGTAATGACAAGCTGTAGACTTGATTTTTTACTTTTGCAGTTTTCAAGTCTACTGTGCTCTGGTACAGTCTGTCTGTCTATCACAATTATTCTACCAGAGTGGAAAGGAATGACAAGCCACTGGTTGGGGCAGTTTCTGTCAGTTCTTCAAAATGCTGTCTGGTGGGTTATGGTATGGAAATAACGATACGATGGGATCTTTGCACGAAAACACATTTCACACACTTCTTTACTTCTGTAAAACGGTGACGTGACAAATCTGACAATAAAGCTGATTCTGATTCATTCATCTGTATTAAACTACATTTGTTCCTGTTAAAAGAAGCTTAGTACTAGTACTGACATCATTAATTGCATATCTATCTACAAGCCACTTTACAATAGCAAAAGTATAAAATAGGGCTCAGTTGGTAAGAAGAAGACATGTGAACATATCTTGTCTTTGTGGGGGTTTATCACACTGATTGAGGTCAAAAAGCATTTCTTTCCAAAGTGATTGGTTGCTCAACATGGCTTATACACACACAAACACACCCTGTTTGGTGATTGTGTAATTCCCCCACAGAAAATCACACGTTTTAAAAGGTAACTACTGGCTCAAATCAGCGACATCATGTTCAGTGGGGTTGAAGTTGAATCATTAGGCAATAAGTTATTGCCTAATGATTCAACTTCAACCCCAATCTCAAGGTAAGAGTTCACAGCCCGGTTGGTGATTCATTCTAGCCAGAGATGCATTGTTCATCACCACACAAAGTGAGCAAAAAAGCTGCACATAATAATAAACAGTGTACAGCCTATACATTATGTTCAATAATTTGATGTGCATCCTAACTAACTATCCATTGTGTTTATGTCTAAAAATTGCAATCACAATAACAGGCCATAACCAACCATAGCATCCAGCCTGCAAACAGGCGAGGTTATCTTATCGCATGACTCACGAGACCATTCTTCTCTTTCCACATTCATAAAATAATTTGACCATTTCGATGGCGCGTGTGCACCATAAGCTACTTATTACTTTGTATCGACAGGAGTAACGTAAAAGAATGTTTAATCCCCATTGACGGTTTAGAATTACACAGACATTGCTCACCTCGTAGTGCTTCATCTTGGCTGGCAGCTCTTCCTCCTATCATCCGTGTTGAGTGACAGCCAGAGTATCCAACCAGAGGGGAGAAGGGGCGGGCACTTTGCCTAGAAGGGGCGGGCACTTTGCCACGCATGTTCTTCACCCAATCAAATGTCGCGTGCCATCTAACGAAGCCTGCCAAGATAAAGGCACAGATCTACAAGCTAACAGCGCGTCGCATCCATGATCGCATCTTGACATGTTTTAGCTTGTAAATCTGTGCCTTTTTGGATAAGCGACTCGTTGAAGGACGAACTCTTGATGCAACAGAACAACGACGATGGAGAAATACAATGTGATTTGATTTAATTCACTCTTCACTATGTTTATTGAGTAAATATGAAGCGAAAAAAACATAAATAATAAAAAAAAAAACAGGAACATTACAGAAAGACATTGACAAGTGTTTGGGACATTTTTATTTATTTTCTTTATTAATGGTCTGTGTCACTCTGTGATGATTTCCTCGGTGTGTGGTCTTGCCATAGTTATGATGCGCGCGCATCGCGCGCGTGTGTGTGTGTGTGTGTGTGTGTGTGTGTGTGTGTGTGTGTGTGCGTGCGTGTGTGTGTGTGTGTGTGTGTGTGTGTGTGATAGTGTGTGTGTGTGTGTGTGTGTGTGTGTGTGTGTGTGTGTGTGTGTGTGTGTGTGTGTGTGTGTGTGTGTGTGTGATAGTATGTGTGTGTGTGTGTGTGTGTGTGTGTGTGTGTGTGTGTGTGTGTGTGTGTGTGTGTGTGTGTGTGTGTGTGTGTGTGTGTACCCCAGACAGCTGACATTTTTGGAGTCCGCCCTCTGCAACATGTAGACCCCTATGTGTCACCAAATAATAATAATAATAAACCCCAGGAGGATTGTGGCCTAGTTATTTTAATAATGTTATGTGAATACAAACTCAAATGTAAAAGTCTCTTTATTAAATACAAAACTAGCAGGATCGACTGTAGAAGGTTCTAGGTAAAGTATTTGACAGTTGTTCAATGTCAACTCAACACTCAAGTCTAAACATGCATTGTTCATTTGCAGACACTTCAGACCCGCTTCAGACCTGTTTGAAAGGCAACTGTCAAGTATCGCTCTGTACATCCCATAGCCTGGAAGGAGGGACGGAAACCTTGCTATGATTGGTTAGGTAGGTGTCAATCATGGTGTCAATCATGCAAGCGCAACCGTGTAGGCCTTTTAAAGTAAGTCATTTTGAGGAGTAGCCTATTTCCAATTCCAATACTTTTACTACTATTCCACTACATCTCGGATCCAAATATTGTACTTTTACTCCACTAAATGTATTTGTAAACTTTAGTTTACTAGGCCTACTACTTACTTTAGCCCCTTTTCGACTGCAGCTTTAGCACCACACTACACCGCACCACACCGCAACACATACAAATATCTACATTTTCCATTACACAAAAGTACCCCTATTGGTAAGAAACAATTAAATGTACCCTTTTAACTGTGATTATAACACAATATAAATTTGTATTACAACTATTACAACCTAATTATAATACACTATAATGGATTAACTGTGATTAATGGAAAAAAAAACATCACGAGGATGCAACTGGGACGTATCATCAGTGATGTAGCCTGGGGTCGACTGGTGTTTCGG
The DNA here is from genome assembly GCF_963921795.1 of Nannobrachium achirus. Taxonomy (NCBI): domain Eukaryota; kingdom Metazoa; phylum Chordata; class Actinopteri; order Myctophiformes; family Myctophidae; genus Nannobrachium; species Nannobrachium achirus. The sequence goes on from NC_137812.1 coordinate 61,400,440, forward strand.
GTCTCGCAACATCATACACCCACGCCCAGGTGACCCAGCCGGGGTTCATCAAGTCCCGACTTACATCCCAGTAGCTATCCACGATCAGTCCTATTAGGGAAAGACCAGGGTCACTCAATGTGCTGCACCGGAACTACTCTGCCGGGATTGGGGGCAGCGCCACTCTGGCGCATGGAAGAAATAGGCTCTATGGGTTGACTCCTGGCCGGGCCCCTCCTACGTCTCACCAGGTCCTCTCCTGCTCTCATTATAATACACTATAAAGTATGAATGTTTTACTATAATACACTATAATAGGTTATTATAGTGGTTATAACACAATAGAATATATTATTATGTATTACAACTATAATCTGGTGGTCTAAATGAAAAGACTAAAGTCAGTGAGTTATCAGGCATTATGTTGGCCTGTATCTGTTTGGCCTGGTTTGGCCAAACACTCTGCAAAATACATTCGTTGAGCGCTCGTAGGGGCTGAGAAAACGCGGTCTATTCATTTTTTCTATTCTAGTATCTCCCCTGGACCAAAGAGATGTCTCTTTGGTCTGGTGGTTAAGATATTGGACTTACGCGTACGAAGCCGGGTGGGGAGGTTCGGATCACCTCCGTTACACTTGCAGTAGCCTCGCATCACCAGGCTTTCCGCTGGGGGAAAGCCTGGTCTTCGTTTACTAAACGGGCCATTTGATCCGGTCTAGACCGGATGGGCTCCTAAGTCATTTTGTATTCAAAACGGACTACACTTTGGCAGGAAACACCAAATCAGAAACAGTTTCAACCCAGTAGCGCATGCGCAAGTAGTTAGCGCATGCGCAAGTAGGGGTTAAAACTGTTTCCGATTTGGTGTTTCCTGCCAAACTGTAGTCCGTTTTGAATACAAAATGACGTAGGAGCCCATCCGCTCCCGACCGGATCAAAAGCCCGAAATTGGAAGCCGTCCCAGGCTACACTTGCAGTGGAAGACCTGGCACAAGTGGGCGGTGTGGAGTGGTGTGGTGTTGGCCATGTCAGTGGAAAAGGGGCTTTTGTAGATTTGGATTATTATTAGTACAAAACGCACTCTAATAACCACTTCACCCCTATATAGGCTACATACATACTTCAAGTTCCCAATGCAATACATTGATACCAAAACTTTTGTTACTTTTACTCAAGTAAAATTAACAGGTGTAAATGTAACTGAGCATTTCTACATTACAGTATTGATACTTTTACTCAAGTAAGAAATGTGACCCACTTTTCCCCCCACTGAAAACAACCAATCACAATTCACAGCGCCATGCGTCCCTCTGGCCAATGGGATCTTGGACCCTGAAGAGGAACGCGGCGGATTCCAGACAGTTCGTGTCGCTCATGGAACATTCTGGAACTTTCTGCGATGCGTTATAATAACATGGCCGGCCTGGTCATGACCACATACTGTGCTGCCGAGACACATAGGTGCACTTTGTGCGTTGTTGTCGTGTAAATCTGTAACTTTATAAAGTAACAAGAAGAAGGACGCGCGTTTTGGAGAGGTGACCACCGGCTGTAGCCAATAAAACAATTAAATAACTGTAGACGGGATTTTATTTAATAACCTGCTGATTATTTAGTCAGACGCGCAGATGGTCAAGATGGGGAAAGACTACTACGACGTGTTGGGCATTAAGAAAAGCGCGTCGGAGGACGACATAAAGAAAGCGTACCGCAAACAGGCTCTGCGCTTCCATCCCGACAAGAACAAGTCGCCAGGAGCCGAGGAGAAGTTCAAAGAGATCGCAGAGGCCTACGACGTTCTGAGCGACCCCAAGAAGAAAGACGTTTATGACCGCTTTGGTGAAGAAGGCAAGTGAAGTGTCACTGCGTTTATATTTACACAAATGTACTGTAAAGTTGTGGGGACTGGACGGTAATGTTACTACTTTTGTTGACAATATTACAAGTGGAGTTTGAAATAAGTGTCGCCACTTGACTGTTTTGGAACGGACACAACACAGGCTTGTGTTAAACTGATTGTATTGGATGGAGAGCAGTGGTGCAGTGGTGATTCAATGTTGGGGGGGTCGCGAACGTCGCTCAACACCTACTATACAGGTCTATTGATATGCAAATAGGCTCGTTTCTTTGTTAAAACAGTTGTCGATGTGTGAACTTGGGGGGGTGCGAGACCCTGGCTCAAAAAAGATATGGGTCGTCGGGGGCGCGCGACCCAAGACCACGGCAACACTGATGGAGAGCCTAGTCTAGGCCAGGGCAAGCTCTAGTCCTACAGACTGAATTTTATTGAAACGTGTTTTTGAGGCTACTTTTGGGGTGCGCCATGGGTGCGACGTGCGTTCATTCTGGACCATTCTTCTGGGTGGAGCAGCGGTGTGTGCTATCGCCTCATCAAAGTTTCCACAACAACAGTCGACTTGACATTCGGCCTGTTTGTGCATGACTCAAAGAACCGTTAAAGGCACACAACCTCCAAGTCCACGATTGTGAAAGGTCTTTATTGTTTAGGGGTTTTAAGTGCGTGTTATGTGAATAGAGTCTATTCACATAACACGCACTTAAACCTAGTCTATTCAATAGACTATATATTCTTTCATTATCAGACTTTAACTCCTGTTCACGTTTATTGCCTGGCAATGTAGTGTAACAGCAGCGTAGGCTTGTGCAGGCCTGTGCTTTTAAAATGTGGATAAGCAGCTTATCTCTCTCTCTCCTTCCTTCCCTCCCTAACCGCAGGTCTGAAGGGTGGAGGCCCCACAGGCGGTGGCCCTGGCGGTCCTGGCACATTCAGCTACTCTTTCCAGGGTGATCCTCATGCCATCTTTGCAGAGTTCTTTGGCGGCCGCAACCCCTTCGACCAGTTCTTTGGCAACGGGGGCATGGGCGAAAACATGGACACGGACGACCCATTCGCACGCTTTGGTGGGATGGGAGGCTTGGGGGGCGGCGGAATGGGGGGCCTACCCCGTTCATTCAGCACTGGGATGGGAGGTATGGGGGGTCACCATGTTGGCAGTGTCGTGAAGCGCCAGGACCCCCCTGTGGTGCATGAACTGCGCGTGACCCTGGAAGAGGTGTTCTCGGGCTGCACCAAGAAGATGAAGATCTCCCACAAACGCCTGAATCCCGACAGGCAGACGATAAGAACAGAGGACAAGGTCCTCCAGGTGGAGATAAAGAGGGGATGGAAGGAGGGGACCAAAATCACCTTTCCCAAAGAGGGCGACGAGACGCACTCCAACATCCCTGCCGATGTGGTGTTTGTTCTAAAGGACAAGCCTCACCCGGTGTTCCGGCGCGACGGCTTTGACATCGTGTACCCAGCCAAGGTCTCCCTCAAAGAAGTACGTTATTATCATGTCAGCTTTTCACATAATATTGCCGTCATGTATGTTGTGTGCTGCATGGTAAAATAACAGATTAATTATAGCAAATGCTTAGTTTTTAGCTATGCATTATGAACCACTTAATCCTATATAGTTCATTGATTTGGCTCCTCCAGTGCTGTATATCTATACTAGATCTGCTAGTACTGTATATGTCCTGTACTGCAAAACTCTTTACATACATTTGCAGATCTACAAGCTTGTAGATCTGCTATTTTCACCAAAATTGTTCCCCCCGGAATTAATACACTATGGCTCACGATATCATTGGAAATGTGTAATTTACTCATTTGGACAAGATTTATTATGTTATCTAATGCCAACTTTGCTCTATTCTTTCGCTCCTTTAGGCCTTGTGTGGCAGCACAGTCATTGCACCCACATTGGATGGCAGGACCATACCTGTGACAACCACTGACATTGTGCGACCAGGGATGAAACGGCGCATCACAGGGGAAGGGCTGCCATTGTCCAAGTCCCCCAGTCGTCGCGGGGACCTAGTGGTGGAATACGAGGTGAAATTTCCAGAGAAGCTCAGTCAGAACGCACGAGATGTGATCGCCCAGGTGCTGCCCCCTTAAATAGCAGGACAAGGAGCTACAAGGACATGCTTATGGGAAGGTTCGTTCCGTTATTATTTAGCAAAGCACTGCCAAGACTTTAACTGGGATGAATATCTCAGGAAAGACTATTTGAACTATAAGGAATGAAAGACAGAGTGATACTCTTGTCAACTTTACTATGCAGTCAAATACTGTACATATGCTTGTGGCATTTCATCGTTTTGGGTGAATGGATTTGGGGTGAATGTTTTGTGATTTGAGTGGGAATTGTACTTCATTGCACTTGATCTTTTAAGTTGACATCACTATAAGAGATTGTGATGTGTTATACAACCATTGTGTATATCAGTTTAAATGATATAACTAACCTGCAGAGCATTTGAGACAGCTGTGCTGTCAGTAATGGTTTACAAGAAATGCACCTTTATGGTTTGCTGTCGGTTTGTGTGGGATGAGGGTTTTTATTTTTGACAGAGTAAAACTACACAAACTATGTTGACACCTTTTGGAATAAATAAAAGGTCTTACTCCAAACAATGCAAAGTAATATATTTGATGTACTGTATCTCCATACCACTATTCTTAGTGTGTGTGTGTGTGTGTGTGTGTGTGTGTGTGTGTGTGTGTGTGTGTGTGTGTGTGTGTGTGTGTGTGTGTGTGTGTGTGTGTGTGTGAGAAAATATTGTCTACTATTGTATTGAAAAGGCTTTTGGCTTCCCTGTTAGTTGTATTATTGTGTTCACATTTGTCACAGTCGCTGTTAAATGTTCCATTGACAATTTCTTCACTTTTACTCCTTGTTCCATTGACGAAAAAACAAAAACACAATTAAACCCTGCCCACACCAGCCTCTCTTGTTCTAAAAGAGGACAGCCCTACTATAGTTTTATTGAACACAAATTATATATTTTGTAGCTGTGTATATATAGAAGACATTTGACGTGGGGGCTGCTGGGTGGGGTATGTGGGTGAGAAGAATATATACACTTATTGACCTATTTGATACTTTTTAAATAAATATGAAATAACCATTAATTGATGCAGTTTATTCTTTGGAAAATGTTTGATTTATGTCTAGCCTGTAAACTGACTCCTCCTACCTTCTGTTAGGAGAGTCTGGTTTACGAGGCTAATGTCACCCTTATATGCCAAATCTATTTTTGTCTTCTTTGCATGGGAAGTGTTATATCCTAATCATAACATACTTTTTTTCTTCTTTTTAATTTATTGATAGTGATAGACCGTAAGCTGGAAATAGGTGATTGAAATGCAGCAAATGCTGTCTGGATCAGAACTCAAACCTGCTACACACTGTCAGGCTACAGTTAGCCTATAGGTGCCTGGTGCGCTGTCGGCGGTCAGACATCTTTTCTATTCTAAACTATTACTATTCAAATGTCTCCTTATTATAAGGAATAATGTAAATACTAGGACCTGACCTGTAATCAATCAAGGTTAATCAACAGCAAGATGTCCAGGGTTCGTTTGATCACCATAGCTGAGGCATCAGGAGGGTGGCATGCTGGTGGAGAGGGTGGTAGGATCATGAGAGTTATGAAAGAATCAATGAGGGATTTCTGCAGTAAGTGTCAAACAGAAGTGGAAGAGGGTACAGTCGTATACTAATCTGGTTGAGTCGGACAGGAACTAGCTGGGTATATAGAATGACTCCAAGGTTAAGGACTTGGGTGTATACAGTAGGTAACAATGTAGTCATCGATGTTGAGGGAGAAATCCTGGGTTGGTGGAAATAACGTGTTTTTACACTATTGGTGTAGGTTATTACGGACGGTACATTATTCTGCAAAATAATAGTAATACTTTTTTTCTTTCTATTATCAGAAGATATTACATTGTCAACATTGAGAAAAGATAGAAAGAAAGTACAAACGTGTTGGTATGTAGAAAGAATTGCATTTCAAAGATGCAATAGGCTTAATGGTCTGGAACTCACTGTGGAGATTAATGTTGCACTTTCGAAAACATGGAAAATAGAAGCACTTCAAAATAAAGACACAAGACTTCAGGCAATATATCTTCCCAATACATTCACAGAGTCCATAGTAGCATTCTTAAGGGTAACAGGTAGACTCGCCGAAATGAAGGTCGCCGGAAAACGTGGAAGAGTTGCCGAGGAAGGCTCACCAATTTCGGTGGAATTCTCGCCTGCCAGACTTGGAATTGTCGCCGACAGCTTTTACATGTCGCCGACAGTGTCGCCGATGTGTTTGGGATAGTCGCCTATATTTATAAATCATATAAAAACGGCACAGATGCCCAAAATAGACAACAAAGGGAGTGAAGTAGTAGGCTAGTTATATCTATCAATGTGAAGCCAATCAAAGCTCAGAGCATTGAGAATCAATGTCGGGAAATGTCAGTTTTGGGACAGGAGTCTGGAGAGCTGGTAGATCAGCCAACGTTTAAATATTTAGATTTAATATGGACACTAATAGGCTATAGTCATTGGTCATGGAAGTGGGGCTTTCCAATGAATGAGGTGACGTTTTATAGGTGACTGGTGTCTTACTCTTACTTTGCTTGCGCATATGGACAAAGCAGAAAAGTGGCATTTGACATATTGAAATGTCTACAGTCAAGTATCTGTTTCACCAAACAGAAAGATTAATAGCCCACTTTGAAATTCAAAGTAGGCCTAAATACAAAGTGCATTTTGTATGGACATTCAACAATCATAGGCCTATTAAGAAAACAATCCCAGGCCAGTATGAACATTGATTTGTTTTCTTTATTTTTTCAGACATTTTTCAGTCAGACATGCTGCTATTAAATCTACAGATCCAATACGTTGTAGTCGTTGGTCAGAGACAAAGTTGCCAGCAGCCAGCTTGTACAGTTATAAAGCTTATAGTTTCTCTAAATAGCACAGATACATGTTGTAGCATACTGTAACTATTATTTAGGGTAATTGATCTGCAAAGTGGTGGACACTTGTGCAAACGTTATGCGTGAATGGGTGACATTGATATGGGTAGGGTAGCCTACACTCACTTGAATACCCCACTCACTCACTCACTCCCTTTGTTGTTTATTTTGGGCATTTGTTCTCAGCGTGTCGTTTGTATATGAATTATAAATATAGGCGAGTATTCCAAACACATTGGCGACCCTTGTCGGCGGGCATTCTCGATGAGATTTCTCACTGCCTGGATGAGTTTTCTATAACGCCAGGCGACTATTCCAAACACATTGGCGACACTTGTCGGCGAGCATTCCGGGCGACCTTCATTTCGGCGAGTCTACTGGTATTCAAATTAAGAGGTGCACACAAATAGCACAATAAACATAATGACCTCGGCAAGAACTCCAAGACAACTCCCAGGACACATCATAATTGTGAAATTACAAAGGTAAATAATTCTTTCAAAATACACCATAGCCTATATAGTCTATAGATAATAACCCCATAGAACTCCAATAGCATGCAACATTATGTACATAAGATGTCATTTTTATACAGGTTTCAATGCCTATAAAAAGGAAAGAGCATAAGTAGACACCAATACCAAATACACATTGCTTCCATTTATAGAAAGGGTCTATAAGAGAAATCATCATTAGTCCCAGTGGTTCCATAGTATTATGTAGATACAAAGTTGGATCCAAATTTATCTCTAAGATAGTAACTTGTGAGGTTACCCCCTCTAGTGGCAGCGTCCTGTTCTACACCTACAAAACATAGAAACAATTCATTTGCATGTGAAGGGGGCCCTCAGAGATACTACAGGGGGGTCACGAAAATCTTTCTGTGATAGGATATATTTGTTTTACGTGAACCACTTGAACCCCCGCATTCCTATTCTTTAGCCAGAAATAGCAATGGCTTGTAGATTGGTTAATTTCGGCAAAGAGGTTTGGTGTAGAGGGGAAAAGAACAAAACAAGTACAGAGTGAAAGGTCAAGTTTACTAAGTATCGACGGTTTAAGTGGTAAAATGACTGAAAATATACATATATCCAACATCTGAATCCAAAATCTATTTCATACAATAACTAGTCCTGTGCGATGAGGGATTGAATGTAGGAGTCTTAGAAGTAGAATAGTCACCATCGATGTCCAGTTGTGCAATACCCGTTGTATCCGTCTGTCTGGCTGGCACTCTTTTATGCCCATATATGGTGTTCCGTGTCCAGGCCAGTCTGTGATGTCATCTCCAAATGTGGGCACTGCAGTGATGTCAGTTGGACTTTGTTGATGTCAGTTGGACAGTGTTACCATGGTGGCAACACTGTTTAGTATCAGTGATGTCAGTTGGACAGTGTTACCATGGTGGCAACACTGTTTAGTATCAGTGATGTCAGTTGGACAGTGTTACCATGGTGGCAACACTGTTTAGTATCAGTGATGTCAGCATGCAGACAGAGGGTCAGACGGCAGACCACGGATCGACAGACATTTGGTAAATTAATAGTTGGATAGGTGGGGGTGTTATGGGAAGGAATATATTGTCCAGATGAAGATGAAGATGAAATGTCCAGTTTAATTTAGAGGCATAGCAAGTTAGCATAATACAGCATATATCATTACAAGGCTTCAGCCTTGTCTGCCCTAACGGCCCACGGCCTGCGTCAGTCCTTCACCTCTCCCTACAGAAGTCCCTCTCAACTCCTTTCTTAGTATCTTTATACCCTTCTCTCAAGCTAAACCCAGGGGGTCCCTTGGCCAACAAACAATAGGTGTGGCATGGCTTCTAACATAGCCTACAGTATTCATTCAATACTAAAAGAGGTAGGTGTCAGACCCCCTAGCCAGTGCCAGAGATGCTTACGCATAATTATGTAAATAGCATTTGTCCCACAGAAACTAAAACTTGAAGAAGCAAACTTCTAATATTTCCATAACAGGGGTCCCTGCTTCCTTGGGTGGCCATTGTAGACCCCTGCTCTAGACTGTAACAAGTTTTTTGCAGATGCAAATGCAGCATGCATACTTTAAACTCTGAAGTCTAAAGTATGCATGCTGCATCTGCAAAAACGAAAAGAAGAAAAAGAAAAAGCAGTCTCCTGACAGCATCATGGATATTGTCAAATCCCCTTGGGTCGGGCCTCAGGTTGATTCATTCATTGCTGCTTCATTGACTGAGAATTATCTTGCATGTGCACACAGCTCTAAAGTTTAGAGCCTTGTCTGCAACTACGCATGCAGACTGATTCTCAGTAAACTGGAGGAGAAACAGCAATAATCAATCAACCTGAGGCCCAACCTGACCTGAATTAGAGAGGGAGAGAGCAGGATGTGCTTGTACTGTAGATATATCCTGAAAAAGACCTTTTAATACTGTGACCCCGGGGGAAAGTTAGATAGTTAGACAGGGACCCATGGGGGCACATTGAATAGTTTTAATTTCATGATCTAACCACAAAGGGGAAGGGCAAACCCACTACATCTGCTTCTTGTACAATCAGATTATTGTGCTTCTAATATCTTTCACCAGATCACCCATCTTCTCCACAGAGCCATGGAATTAAGTCAGTTCTTCTTATCAGTCAGCGCATTATTTTTCACTCTCTACTAAAAAACAGGTCACATTCTTCTTCTGAAACTTACAAATTACTTACTTACTAAGTTTAAATATTCCCTGGGAGGTCTGCTGGTTTACAGGATAAAGCATGAGGATTCTTCATACTGGCATACTTTTCTTCTTATTGTCAGGCAAGTTTTGTTGTATTTCATCTTTGAACCATTCATGTCAAATATTTGATCAATTACAATAGTTTGGCATGTAGGCCTACTACCATTGTACCGTGATCTTCTACACAGATACTAAACTACTATTGTATTCATACAATACTGAGGAATTAAGATGACTTTTGACTTGTGATAACAGTTTATGTAATATGTATATTTAATGATATTTCTTGATCATCTTTAATAATTGATTGGTTTCATTAAAGGAGTAGTTCACCCCCAAAATAACCTTTTCTCTATTGATTAGTCACGCCATGGAGACTAGAGTTCAATAATATTTTTAGTTTTTTGTCGCATTCCTAAGACAAACATGTGATAACAATAAATCTACCCCCATTCGTTTCGGATGGGGACCCGTTTCCATCCGGAATCAATGGGGGTAAATTTACTCGAATCAAATTTTTGTCTTAGGAATGTGACAAAAAACAAAAAAATATTATTGAACTCTACTCTCCATGGCATGAGTAATCAATAGGAAAAAAAGTCATTTTGGGGGTGAACTACTCCTTTAATATAAATTAGATCAGCTAGTTTTTAAAAAAAAACTTTGAGAAAAACTGATGTGCTCTTTATTTGATTGATTGATTGAGTGAGTGAGTGAGTGAGTGAGTGAGTGAGTGAGTGAGTGAGTGACATTTGTATTTAGAACATTGCATACAGTAAATATTTGTCAAAAAAACCTTTAAATCAAGCATCATGGGATCAACATGCCTCCCTTGCAAATATATTGCAATTGGATATTTTTAATTAACTCCCAACAATAAATTCAAGCATGATAAAATCAATAAGCGCACGCAGTAAAATCCTAATTTATCCATTTGAAGCTAGTGTACAAGTACATATTCATCGCTCTCAGTCTTTCAAACATGATCACTCAGCAACAAACAAAGCAAAACTGAAATGCAACCATGCGTTTGTCCTACTGTAGCTGTGTGTGTGGAGGCCTCTGCGGTGTTGGAAGCTAGTGGGTTCGTTGGAAGAGAGGTGTCCATCCAGTGTTCAGGTGAATGGACCACAAACACCAGCTATGATGACTACAACAAATACCTCTGCAGGGACATGTGCTCCAGCCAAGACATTCTGCTTCAGACTGACGGGAAGGAGTCCAGTGTTACGGAGCGAGGGCGATACAGCATGGAACACAACAGAGACTCAGAGGATGGAGTCTTCACGGTATCCATAAGGAGTCTGGAGGAGACCGATGCAGGGAGATATCACTGCGGAGTGGACACACTCTTTGACCAAGAGATTCATCTGGAAGTTCTCCATGGTAATAAATGATGTTTCATTTACCGTAAATAACCAATTAATAGCCCGGTGGCAAACTGCCGCCTGGTCTCTTTTAAACGCCCGGGGTCTGACCCCATTTTGCTCAATAAACGCCTGTCTCAAATAAACGCCAGGTTCGTTTAAACGCCTGGGCCATTATTTGCAATTTATTTTAACTTACGGTCATTTATGGTCCAGAATCACTCATTACCTACTGTCGCTGCCCTGGTGTTCATACCAATTAAAATAATAATTATTATTATTATTAATTTTCGATTATTATTACTATTACTAGCCTACAGCCCCCTGCGGGGGCCTGGCCCCTTTGTGTGTGTGCCTGTTAGTCCCCCTTGGTGTGAAGCAGACAGACTGTGATGTTGCTCTTTCTGGAAGTGCCCCCGGACTGGGAGTGTGCTGCTTGGTGACGCCCATTTGTGATGTAAATCGCATCACAGGACAGCCGCCTACAGGCCAGAATTTGGGAAAATATTTTAAACATTTGGGGATTATGAGAAGTAGAGACACATCTGAAGGTGATAAAGTTGATGTTGGGCAAGGTGCTTGGTGACGCCCATTTGTGATGTAAATCGCATCACAGGACAGCCGCCTACAGGCCAGAATTTGGGAAAATATTTTAAACATTTGGGGATTATGAGAAGTAGAGACACATCTGAAGGTGATAAAGTTGATGTTGGGCAAGGTACATGCGTTATTGATTTTTGTATTATGTTTTTTAGACAATTGAACAACTGCTGAACGTGGAGTTACAGATGGACAAACGGACAAACATACACACTATTTTTTGGGGCGATTCTAATTAAGGTTGTGGGATATAGTTTGAGTAAAACAATAACCAAATAATGGCCCAGTGCTGGCCAGTGCCAAAATAAATAAAAGCCTGTTACCAATAGCCGCCTGGCCTCTTTTAAGCGCCCGGGGTCTGACCCTATTTTGCAAAATAAACGCCCGGGCTACTAATTGGTTATTTAAGGTATTTACCAAAGCTTGAACTTTTTTCTTCTTCTTCTTTTTTTATTCATCATTTTTTCTACCTCTCTGTAGATACAATTGAAGATACAATCTAACATAAGCTAACCGATTATTCGTCACGAAATCAGTGCTATAATGTAATAACATTGTACTAATTCAAATGCATACCCATCACCGATAGAGGGTGCTGCAGCCTCTGAGCTCTTTGCGTTTCATCATGACATTGAAAGGCTTTTAATACCAGTGATATTATTGAGGCATTCTCCTCTATTCCATTTGGCCTTCCCTCTTCCATTTAGCATTGTGCCTATTCCTTTAGTGCTTCATTTAAGTTGTGTTAAAGGAATGCAATAGTAACTCAAAAGTAACAAATCATCAGAAGTAATCTTGTAACATTTTGAAAGTAACTTACCCAACTCTGGTGTTCTGTAATGTAGTATACGACAAGAACAGATAAGAGTTTGTTTGGTGACATTTCCATACTTCTGGGCATGTTTTGTTGTTGTTGTTCTTGGTTGCATTAGTAACTATTATTTCCTTAAACGATGAATAGGAATATCTGTGTACAGGCTGTATCTGTGTACACATTTCCATGCAGATTCTTCACATCGACATCAGAACATAATTATAAGTACTACTGTATAATGTTGACCTGCAACAGCATCTAAATGGATCTTTTAATTGTATAGTTAATGGAGCAGACAGTTTTCTTAAGCTATTAAAATAAAATGAATTAATTACAACCAAATATTCACACAAATGCTCTCCTTCATCCATTGGTAGTAATTATTTATGTGGTGCTTTCAAAGCTTCTTTCAGAGTTTCCCCTAGTCCCCATTTCTCCAATGTAACGCTGCAAACCACAACTGATGCGTTGTACGCAGAGAGCTATCTGTCAATGGGTGGATCGTCACCAGCAGCAGTAACAGTAACACAACCATCTACTAAACACCAGCAAGACCCCCGTAGATCAACTTACCGTGCAGGTAAACTACATGTAGCTACAGCTTTCTTAGAGCAGTGGTTCTCAAACTTTGAAATGTGAACTTCTTAACCTCTTAACTTCAGTGTAAAAATGCAATCAAATGTTGATTTGGTTCCATTTGTGCACTGTCAAAGTTACAGACTTGTAAGGCTCAATTTAGACCCTCATAAAGGAACCTGTATAGACAGTCCCTGAAATCCACTTTGAGAATCACTGTCTTAGAGCATCTTTCTTTGATACAGCAAATTAGCCAGTAGCTATGCCCCTCCCCTAAAAGCGTTTTTCCAATGCTAGCTTAGCAACCGGCAGCTAGCCAAGGCTGTTGCCAAGGCAAACCTTGTCAAGCAGGAAGTTATTCTAAGCTAGCATTGGACAAAAGCTTTTTGGGAGGGGCATAGCTACTGGCTAATTACTTAGTTGGAGCCCTGTTGCTGTTGAATACACCCAGCCGATAAATTCTATTGACGATTTAACAGCCAGCAACAGCCACCATGAGCAAGGTCTTGCTCATTTATTCCGATATTTAAAGCTATACTGTGTAAGATGCCCACCTAGTGGTCATTAGCCCTATAGCAAACCGCGGTCGCGTCCGCGTCTTTCGGCCGTTTTTCGTACCTTCAGACCCCCGCGTCTGCCTCCACCTCGCTGAGATCTATCTTTTGAGGGGTCCCTTGTTCCTGTGCGTTCAGTAATTCCAGAGATACGGACTCCTTCACCCTGCCTGGTAGGCGAAATTACCTAGAGAAGGGATGGTACAAACGGGCGACAACAAATATGGCTGCCATAGCGACCCCACTTCAAGATGCGCTGTGATTGGCCGGCAGTTGTATAACCCTTGCTGTGATTGGCCGGTAGTGTGATGACGCAATTTTGGCGCGAGATCCGGTCCACGGCAAGGATCGCAGTTTACATATATAGAGAAGGCTTTACAGGCTGAAATTCACGGAGTGGGTGTTCTAAAACTTTAGCGATTTAACAGTTAGGACAATTTTAAGATTTGTTTTATAAAAAAAGTTACATGGTACAACTTTAATGATAATAAATCAAAGCTGTCCAAATAAAGTGCAACGTGTCTTCATTGAATCACCCAGGCACCACAGTGGTCCTCGTTGTTTCTGTGAGTTTGGCTTTCCTGGTGTGTGCCTTCATCCCTTTTATATTCTACATACGCTTGAGGAGCCCTACAGGTATGTGACACATGAGGGCCCACTATACTGTATGTCCTTTATGAACTGTTTATAACTGTTGCCCAGGGAAATGACATCTAACATACTATCATTCAACTAGTTTGTCAGTATGCTTTGGGCATACCCCTTCCTAAAGAGCAAGAGAAACAAATTATAAATATTAAACACACATGTTCTTCTTATACAATACTGCCTTGTATTCTCTACAGGCCCATGTGGATTTGATGCAGAGAAAGGTGGTAAAGTGAGTAACCATTATCTACCTATTAAGTGATCAACTGATTTACTGTATCTCATGCTCTTGTGATAATCAACATTTAGGGCAGGGTTGGGCAACTTTGATGATGGAAAGGGCCACTATATTTCCACACTCACGACAGAGGGCCACATTGCATATTGTTACTGTCAAGCAAAAACCTCTTATCTTCAGTAAGAGTAGCAAAAATAGCCGATCTAGCGCGACGCGTTTTGAGCTTGTAGATTGGCTGTTTTTGCTACTTTTGAGTTGGAATCCTGAATTATCTTTTGATATTTTTGAATTGGAATCCTGAAATCTAACATGTTTGATTAATTTCACATGCATTTAGTTATACTTTTGTAAACTTTATGAACTTAATTACAAATACATTGGACGTAAAAAAAAATGTAATACTACTAGTCATTAAAGTCGGTTTGAATTTTTGGAATTGTAACAGCTGAAATCAATAATATAAGTTAATATCAGTATTCTGATATTAACCTGAGGGCCGCATTAAGTGAAAGTGGGGGCCGCATGTGGCCCCCGGGCCGCCTGTTGCCCATGTATGATTTAGGGTCAAAGTTAACCTACAATTCTTTAATTATAGGATGATTACAATGATGTCAGCGAAGAATGCGACAGCCAATGTGCATTAAGACTGCAGCGTGTTGATACTACATATGTTGATCCCAACCTCAGTGCCACAGATGCCAGCCAGTATGACTCCATCTACAAGGCACTGGACCCCAAACCTCTGAAGTGAAGGAACAGACCCCTACTGTGCCAACCATGTGAATTTGCTCTGAACAGTGTACAAAGACAAGATGATAATGATTCCATTCTGGACACTGATATAATTTTAGTTCTGATATACAGTATGTTTCATGTCGTCGTTGTCGGGTGAAAACCTTATATGTCCAAACCGTTAGTTTTTTCATTTTAAAAATGATTCAAACGAGTGAGGCGTTGTGTGCTTGTAGATCTGCTGTTTTCACTACTTTTGTGCGATGCCCTTGTACGATGAAGCAGGGCTTTACTTTGCAAAAGAACATGCCAATTTGAAACTTGGAGATACGAGGTTTCCACCCGACAACGACGATATGCTTATTGATTTTTAAAAAAACGTTTAAATTTTCACACTGATGTCATTATCTCCCATGCACGACAAGCAAGCAAGTATTAAAAAAGAATAATGCTACTAGATATTTCAACCTCCTTCCAATCATAATAGGGTACATTTTATAATGATTATGTTATTAACCAGTAAGACTCCCTAATAGGGAGATAAGCGACCGTCAGGTCGCAGTGTGATTTTAGGGCAAAAAATGTGTTTGAAGAAATTGGCCTGTTGGTGGCGCTATATGGGACTGATCCATATTGATGAGATGAGTGTAGACATACTGTGAACCGATTTGCGTGATTTTAGGGCAACATCTGTAGGAGCAGTGTCCAAAAATGTGTTTTAAAAAATCGGCCTGAAGGTGGCGCTATATGGAACAGATCCATGTTGATGACATGAGTGTAGACTGTGTACCGATTTGCGTGATTTTAGGGCAAAATCTGTAGGAGCAGTGTCCAAAAATGTGTTTGAAAAAATCGGCCTGATGGTGGCGCTATATGAGACAGATCCATGTTGATGACATGAGTGTAGACATACTGTGTACCGAATTGCGTGATGTTAGGGCAAAATCTGTAGGAGCAGTGTCCAAAAATGTTGTAAAAAATCGGCCTGAAGGTGGCGCTATATGGGACAGATCCATGTTGATGACATGAGTGTAGACATACTGTGTACCGATTTGCGTGATTTTAGGGCAAAATCGGTAGGAGCAGTGTCCAAAAATGTGTTTGAAAAAATCAGCCTGATGGTGGCGCTATATGAGACAGATCCATGTTGATGACATGAGTGTAGACATACTGTATACCGAATTGCGTGATGTTAGGGCAAAATCTGTAGGAGCAGTGTCCAAAAATGTGTTGTAAAAAATCGTCCTGAAGGTGGCGCTATATGGGACAGATCCATGTTGATGACATGAGTGTAGACATACTGTGTACCGATTTGCGTGATTTTAGGGCAACATCTGTAGGAGCAGTGTCCAAAAATGTGTTTTAGAAAATCGGCCTGAAGGTGGCGCTATATGGAACAGATCCATGTTGATGACATGAGTGTAGACATACTGTGTACCGATTTGCGTGATTTTAGGGCAAAATCTGTAGGAGCAGTGTCCAAAAATGTGTTTGAAAAAATCGGCCTGAAGGTGGCGCTATATGGGACAGATCCATGTTGATGACATGAGTGTAGACATACTGTGTACCGATTTGCGTGATTTTAGGGCAAAATCGGTAGGAGCAGTGTCCAAAAATGTGTTTGAAAAAATCAGCCTGATGGTGGCGCTATATGAGACAGATCCATGTTGATGACATGAGTGTAGACATACTGTGAACCGATTTGCGTGATTTTAGGGCAAAATCGGTAGGAGCAGTGTCCAAAAATGTGTTTGAAAAAATCAGCCTGATGGTGGCGCTATATGAGACAGATCCATGTTGATGACATGAGTGTAGACATACTGTGTACCGAATTGCGTGATGTTAGGGCAAAATCTGTAGGAGCAGTGTCCAAAAATGTGTTGTAAAAAATCGTCCTGAAGGTGGCGCTATATGGGACAGATCCATGTTGATGACATGAGTGTAGACATACTGTGTACCGATTTGCGTGATTTTAGGGCAAAAATTGTAGGAGCTGTGTCCAAAAATGTGTTTTGCAAGAATTGGCCTCATGGTGGCGCTAGAAGAGGGTCATGTGTGAATTGATGGGTGGAGGTTGTGGTTTGGCAGGCAAGGAGTATGTGTGCAAAATTTGGCATGGATCGGGGCAACTGTTGCAGAGATATGAGCAGGGCAAAAGTGTGACGTGTGACAGACAGACTGACGGACGGACGGACAGCTGGTGGAGGTTTTGATAGTAAGTGCGACCTGACGGTCGCAATAATCTAACAATGATCAATCTTTTTTTTTTAAATAGTAAGTTATAGTATTTGTATTATTTGCTTATTTAAACATGATATGTAATAGGTCCAGAAGTGAGTTTATTATTATTAAAACATTTTCTAATACTTTATTATTGAACTCAATTCTTGATTCCTTGGCCAGTGTTTAGAATGGTAGTACACACAAAACAAATGCCAAGAACACAAGATTACACAGAAAGGAAGATTACAACACTCATTGTTACAAATTAACGTTATTGTTACAAACGTTCTTTGTACTATGAATTAGTCATTTCATCTATTAATATTTACATTATAATACTTGTATATATATCACTATTAAATCTCGTACTATTAGTTCACCTATTAAATTCACCAGACCAGCACCTATTTTCAGAATGTTATCTATTTTGGTGGCCAAGTTTGTGAAAGAATTCTGTACAACTACATTTTGTACTCTGCTTAAAATAGTCCTCGGCCTCGAGGACTTCATGTGCTTGCGGTGCGCGTTCACACATACACACTCGCACGCGCGCGCACGCACACACACACACACACACGCACGCACGCACGCACGCACGCACGCACACAAACACACACACACACACACACACACACAGGAGTGTGGGTTTGCTTCACGTGGTTTCTTGTTCACTAACCTATGCTTGTGCGTTACTTTCATGTTTCCTACATACAGTACTCTAGCCAAATTTACATCCCCTTTCTTTTAAATGGAGACACATACGTACTAAGTGGTCACATAATATGCACATACAGGCCTTATTATTATTTTCTTCATTCTAAGTCCTGGGCAAAAGTTCAAAACAGGCATACAGTACATTTCAAAACAGGTGTCCTTTTTTTTACAGGATTGTGTTTTCTTTTTTTTTTTCTTTTTTTTTTTACAAAAATACAGAACCCTCACCTTGATTTCTCATTCTGAGCGTATGTGGTAGACACCAACTGGTAGCAGCACCCATCTCTGCTGTTGGTTTGTTAGTATTGGGTTCTTTGCTAGATCAGTGGTTTCCAACCAGTGGTCCGGGGACCACCAGTGGTCCTTGAGGGGGTTCCAGGCGGTCCCCAGCTAAATGACTAATAGTTAAATTATTGTTAAACATCTGCATTTACAAGTCTACACAGTTAGATAATGTAGAATAATTGTTATTTTGAATAACGTTTGCCTGTCATCACCCCTAACACATACAGCATGTGGACAAAATCTTATCAAACGATAACAAAGTATTCAAAGTTTTGGGTATGAGAGGCTATAGCTACATCTCATCAAATGGTGGTCCGTGGCTCAAATGCAGAATAAATAATGGACCTTGATATGAAAAAGGTTGAAAACCACTGGACTAGATTATGGCAATTTCTCATGTACGTTCTATTTTTTTTTATCAAATCCTCTTTTAAATTATTGTTGTTATTATTGGAGAAGACCATTCTCCCTGTCCTCCTTTGGTGTACATGTATGTTTTTGCTATAGCACTGAATGCAGGTAATGGAAAAAGGGGAATGGGGACGTACTGTTGAGGACTCATTTAGGTCTAGCTTTTAGTTCCCCTACAATAATTCACAAGTGGTTACATTTCTTATTTGAAAGTGAGATGTCTGGGATTTACCCGATGAAAGCGGAAGAGGTATACATATATGTGAAATGATGTGCACGCATGCAGCACACACACAAACCCATTCAAGACAAAACCTTTAGTGCTGAAGGTCACAGATTCCTGCTGCCGCAGCCGCTGCAACATTTACACTGTGTGGACTGTACAGGGAGTGATGGGAACAAACTGGAATTCCTGGAAATCCCCCAAGATTTTCATTATCACTATATTAAATATCGCAGGTAAGCATATGCACTATTGTAATCGATCAGAAATGACGCAAGCTAAACTGTCCTGCAAGTCACCTACTCTGCAAAGTGTTAATGGTTTTACTGCATATCCGATGGCCACTTTCATGTACCTCATGCTTGGCAATTAATGATGCACTCTCTGATTCAATACAGCAATGTATACTATGGCATTCACGAATAGTGATTTTTAGTATTCGAATTATTCGACCTCAAAGTATTCGAATTGCCAAACTGTCAAATATTAAGTAAGCAAGAGGCGAACATTGTGAAAATAGCCGATCTACATGCTCACAAAGCCTTGCGTTGCGAGGCGTTGTAGATCTGCTATTTTCACAATATTTATCTGCGGAACCGAGTAACATTAAATGTAATACCTACAATTCCTTGTAGTGCTTGTCAGGGTGGAGGTCCCCAGTTCATATATGTTTATTTTGGGGGTCACGGCCTAAAAAGGTTTGAGAACCCCTGGTATAGAGCATTAACAAATTCATCGCAGGGGCATTGACAACTCATTCTTATGACTTCCTATCTAGCCAAGCTTTTGTGCTCTGCTGGGGGGGCAACATCACGGCTGATGATAAAAACCGAATCAATAAATTGATTAAAAAGGCTGGCTCAGTGATTGGCCTCCCTCAGGATACTTTGGATATCACTATAGCCAAGCGAATGAGGACCAAATTGAACACTATTCTTTCCTTCGAAGGCCATCCTCTCTATAAGGTATTTAAGGATCTGCGTAGCAAGTTTAGCAACAGGTTCTTGATGCCTATAATATCTACTGAGCGAATGAAGAAATCCTTTGTTCCTGCTGCTGTTAGACTCCTTAACGTTAACGTACACCGCTAGCTTTGTTTTGGGAGGGTGTCATGTCATTTGTAGAGTCTGTTATTGTTACTTGTTGTGTATTTGTAGGTTTGTTATATGTTGTCATTGATTTTGTGTATTTGTATTCGCTCTGGTGGCAAAAAATGTTTCCCTTCGGGGACTAAGCAATAAACCCATACCATACCAAGCTTTATAAACTATATACCGTATTTTTTAAAGAGGAAACAAACAAACAAACAAACAAAAAAAAGCGAATATTCGACTCCAGTGAACAACGTTGAATAGTGACTTTGATATTCGAATATTCGAATGTTTGGTGAATGCCCTAATGTATACCACACCATAAGGCATGCTGCTTATGTATCTTTCTGTCTTGACAGCTCTGAGCCATGGTAGTATTACCAAGGTGGTGACAGGGGCAGAAGACCAGAGTTTAGAGTTCAGATGTGAGTATCCACAAAGCCAGTGGAACAACACCAAGTACTTTTGCCGTATAGATGACAGTCTGTCCTGCAAGCATCTTCTCAAGACCATTAAACATGACCAGTGGGTGAAAGAGGGACGGTTCTCACTGTACGACAACATCACCGGAGGGTTCTTCATCATCAGTGTGGCTAGACTCACTCCAAAGGACAGCGGGAAGTACCGGTGTGGGGTGAATATTCCCACCGATGCTGATTACATTAGTGAGATACAACTGCAAGTTTCCCCTGGTAGGGGTCCCAGTTTTCTTTCATTCAAAAATGTGTTTATTCTAGAAGGGACATTGAGGTTGCACTATTATTTATAGAGTCGTCTAGATCGTGTAGGCTACACATCATTCCTTGGTTTAACACATACATGGACTAATAATGAGTAATGCTAGGGTACACATAAGATTACTTCTAATTATATTGATATCTTACAAATCATTCTGTGTGGTCACTATGGTGTTTTTTTCTTGTAAATGCATGTGAGAACACTTTAGCTAAAAGAGAACTATGTACAGTAAGGTTACTGTGCTCATGGCTGTTCCTCTTTACTGAACTTTATGTTCACATGTGCTATACTATGTACTGTACACAAATATCACCATTTCTATTTTTGTTGCCTCTGACTAGCAACCACAACATCAATGCATCCAGAGGATACCACATATTATGGTAAGTGTGTATTGATTGATTGATTGATTGATTGATTGAAGACTTTATTAGACATTTTCATAGGAAAAGGTACAGTTTCATGACAAAGACAACTAAAAAGATAAACACCTCAAGAAAGCTTTTGGGCTTGTTTCAATTGGGGTTTTAACTCATATACCGTAACATTGAATGACAGACAAATAAAACACAGTACTATGCAGAACAATATATATGAAAAGTTGTAAAACAATGGTATTTACAATAGAAAGGTCAGGGGATGTAAGTAGGCTTGGTTCTCCTTTACCAGTTTCGAGTCGTAGCGGCCTGTATAAGTGGCTCAGAGCGGTTTTAAAGGAAGATATGGATTTACACCCCTTTAAGGCCTTCGGTAGGGCGTTCCACATTAAACTAGTGTGTGTGTGTGTGTGTGTGTGTGTGTGTGTGTGTGTGTGTGTGTGTGTGTGTGTGTGTGTGTGTGTGTGTGTGTGTGTGTAGCAGTGGTTCTAAAAGTGGGTCCCAGGAACCATTAGTGTTCCTTGACGGGGTTCCAAATGGACCCTTACAGGTCTGTGACTCTGCTATGACTCAGAGTTATGATTGTCTTTGAAATAAAAATGTTTGAGAACCACTGGTGTATGGTGTGTGCACTTCAGATAATTGATGTGTGCGTTAACTGATTCACATTCTGCCACCTTTACCTAGAAACCACATTAGCTGTTCCTACAGCGGGCGTCGCACGTAACAGTGAGTAGTAATATGAATGTGTGGATTGCGTGTGTTTGTGGGGTTTTGCATGAGTGTATTTGTCTGTGTACATGTGAGTATGTTTATGGCCATGCATATGTGCTTGCATCATTGCATGTGTCTTAGTGCAGTGGTTTTCAACCAGTGGTCTGGGACCACCAGTGGTCCTTGAGGGGGTTCCAGGTGGTCCCCAGCTAAATGATGGAGAGATGTTAACCAAATGGACACTTAAAGATCTGTAACTAACTCTTCAGAGTGTAAAATGATCATTTTACGCTCTTAAGAGTTAAATTATTGTTAAACATCTGTATTACTTAATTTACAAGAGAATTGGAGAATGTAGAAGAATTGTAATCAATGTTTGTTATCTCTTTTATTGGTACAGTACCACATCAATACAACATGGAATTGTGGTAACAAAATGTTCAACGTTTTGGGTCTGACAGGCTCAAGTGGTGGTCCGCGGCTCAAATGCAGAATGAATACATTACATGTCTTGGAAAAGGTTGAAAACCTTCCCAAACCTTTTTGGCTCAGGGCACCCCTATAAATATTATTTTAATCCGAGGTACCCCTACATTATATTCATAATTTTCACTCCCAACACCTTAAATTTATGCCATATTTTGGCGATTATGTTACGAGGAAAACGTTGAGATAATAGCCATTTTGGTTAGAACTGACTGAAAATAACTTTGTACTTCAAGTTTAAAATTATACTAAATATTGTTTTAAGTGTCCAAATAAATTCCAAATATTATCAAATGATCTCGCGGCACCCCTGGACTGCTGTCATGGCACCCCAGGGTGCCCCGTCACCCACTTTGAAAACCCCTGCTATAGTGTATGTGTGCATATACAGTAGTACGTGCTTGTGTATCTGCGTGTGAAAATCCCAAATGGCAGGTGGACTGAAGTTGTTGTTCTCATTTCCAGAGTCTCAGCTGCCATTGCTCCTTGCAGCAGTAATGTGTGTGACTGCACTGCTGTTTGTGTGTGTTTTCACACTCTCTCTCCAGCTGGCTTTCAAACACCGAAACTCAGGTGTTCGCCAGAATAAAGAGGTTTGTTTTGTTTGTTTTGTCTAGATTTTTCCTCCCCCTGACGACGTGAAGGTAAAGCTGTAAAGGAAAATTTCATCACTTTGAAAATAGAAGAATTATTACATGTGCCATGTGCTGTGTGTAAATATACCTTTGTTTGTTTACTGTGATAATGGATAAGATGGTGATGCAACACTAGCAGCACAGAAGTAGGCCCTACCCATATGAGAAGAAAGTGAATGTGACGTCACACTGTTGAAAGTAAATAAAAAGGGACTTTCCTTTCCTGCCCATCCTTTGAGTTCAATGGACTGCAGTGTTGCTTTTGACAGGAAATTTAGATTTTTAGATTTTTGAGTAAAATTGAATTTAGTTTTAGTCACATTTTAGTCATAAAGTTTTAGTTTAGTCTAGTTATAGCCGGCTAAATATCAACTGTTGATGTTGGAGGGCCTTGATGGCGTCATAATGCCTGATTTCACACTTGGTTGCATGCTGAAAATGGCAATTCTGCAAGCTTGAAGATCTGCTATTTTCAAAGCACAACACCCGAGCAGAACCGAACATAAATACTTGTCTTAAAATGTCTTAAACTGGAGTCTCTTCTCCACTAGTCTCTCCCTAACATTTCATTTCGTTTTTATGTAGTTTTCGTCAGGGAAAAAAGGTAGTTGACGAACATTCGCCATATTTAGTCGACAGAATCAACACTGAAGGACAGGCGGCGGCAACAGGTCAACTTCTCTATAGCTAAATTTTTATGGGCATCATCAGCATGGTTGTAACATGCCGTTGACTAATCAGGCTGTAACTACACTGTAAAACGTGGTCCGAAATCTCATTGTTCCTACATCCCTTTAGTCAGAATCTGGTGATGTTAACCTGGTGAAAAATACTATGCCTAAACCTAAACCTAACCCTAACCTCAGTAAAACGATGCCTAAACCTAACCCAAACCCTAACCTCAGTAAAACGATGCCTAAACCTAACCCAAACCCTAACCTCAGTAAAACTATCCCTAAAACTAAAACCTAACCCTAACTAAATTGGAACTAATGAGATTTCGGACTAATGAGATTTCGGACAACGTGAATTCATCCATCTGTAACCCTGAGAGTGTACACATTTAACGACAGGTTGATGTGATTATTTGGACACGCTCAGAGTAAAATAAACAGGAGTTTACATTGTACCTGTCTTGTTGTATGATTTGCATGTACTTCCTGCTCAGATCTCATGTGACTACGAGACAATGGAACCCTCCAGAAGCGTTGCACTGCAGCTCTCAGACTGCACAGGCACAGGAGCAGCAGTGTCATTACCTCCTCCTCCTCCTCCCAGTGGCGTCAGTTCAGCGAAAGCTAGGGTATGGCAAAGATGGGAGTCCTCATGGAAAAGAGGCATTACATTTTGTATAACACGGTTCTATCGTGAAAATAGCAGATCTACATGCTCACAACACCTCGCGCTGCGAGGCGTTGTGAGCATGTAGATCGGCTATTTTCACAATGTCTGGGGGAAAAAAACGAGTTTTGTCAGTTTTTTACACAGGTTTCTATGGTTTCTTGGGCTGGATATGGCAGCCTGGAACGGTTGTTCAAGTGCAGCTAAACTTGTCATGTTAGTAAACGTGCCACACTGTCCCGAACTAGTTCGGCTTTATTTGTCCTTATCAGGGTGCCGATCCCGAACTAGTTCGGCTTTTTTTTAAAATCTGTTTACATGGCCCGCGAGAGCGTCGCGCCGCCGATATTTACCATCCACTCCAATGCAATCCAGGATCTTTAGAGCTCATTTTCTCTGTTCCATGCATATCCATGAGGTGTGCAAGGTTTAATCATGGCTAAATCGCCGAAAATAGGGCTTCTAAAATGCTTGGTAGTCAATAGCTAACTTCAAGCTAACTTCATCCTGTTCCTGTACATGAACAAAGGAAAGTGTTCAGGCGAGTCATGCACTGCACAGGGCTTGTGCATATACCAGCACTTGTCAATGTAGCATTCTATGGCCATTGGGCGCCCTCTAGTGGTGAAAAGGTGGCACAGAATGAGTTAACAATAATGCATTGCACCTGTGCAGCTGACCTGCGGAACCTGGGAATATACCATTGTGTCAAGATGGTGGAGAATACACGTGTGGAGAATATAATTATAATACCTTGTTAAAGTGACCATGTAACATTTTGCATTTGTAGTTATTTTACTGTAATTTAACAACATAATAACCAGCGCAGATAGACAAAGAGACATTCATGGATTTATAATTAAAAGTAACTTTTGTTCCCCCCCCCCCCCCCCCCCGGACCCAGGGTATGGCAGCTGCATACCCCTGCCATACCCAATTGACGCCCCTGCCTCCTCCTCCTTCTTCTTCTTCTCCTTCTCCTCCACCTCCTCCACCTCCTCCACCACCACCACCACCACCGCCACCACCACCTGCCCTCTACTCCCAAGTTATCCCGAAGACTAGGAGGCCTGCTGACAGCGCCGGTGTCAGTCTGCGTTTCAGTGACCGCGTGGATGCGCCAGAAGAACTGTACGAAAACCTGGGCTTGCAAGACGAGCACGTCTACCACCACATCATCAATCCAACAACCCATCATTCAAACGATTGATCCGGAGGCGTTTTGCCTCTTGTTTGACCTCTTATCATAAGTGCAAGTTTAAGTACTCAAATTGACTTTGTGATATCAGTGTGTGTGTGTATGGCAGCAGAGCTTTGACACAGTTTCTGTTAAGCTTGACTGAGGTCTCCAGTTTTCTTGGTTTACCGGAATTTCTGGTGGTCTGAAAGGATCATACTAGCCAAATTGTACGTCTCGCTTGTCTTAAATATATATATATGTTTACCTATATGCACTGTATTTCATTAAATAAATAGTACATTTATTGAATATGCAGTGTATATTATTGTCAATCTCAGCAAACATTTTCTTTTTGAAAATTACTACAGTGTTTTTACTGCTGTGTTACAGTACAGTAGTTTTACAGCCATTGAGACAACATTGTAATACACCTGGAAAATAGTTTTTACAAGTAGAGGGCTTTTGAGGATAAAGTGAGTTTTAATCAATGTTGACAAAAATGTTCAAGTAATGTTACAGCCTAATTCGTTGATTAGATGAGACTAGACAAAAATAAGTAGTATTTGTTCGAATTAGTAATTGTGTAGCCTATACCGGTACTGTATAGTGAGTGAAGTGGTCCTTTTTAAAAAGATGTCACTAGTGAAGTGTTTTGCTTATAGACTATGACATCACAACAGTGACATCATCTAACTATTAATTTACCGAATGTCTGACTGCCTGTCTGATATGCCTGTATGGCGTCCCCGCCATGGTAACAGCCACGGCTATGATCGAACTGAAACAGTGCCTAAATTTTGAGATGACTAGATAAACTTGCAAATCCCCGTATATGACATGATAGACTGCCTTGACATATTAGCAGGGCTGCTGATAGGGGGGGTTTTCCCCCCTCCCGGAAAGGGGGGGCCCTGCGGAGGGGGGGGGGTGGGGGGGTGTTGAACACATGGCACCACTCTACAGTAGTATATTACTAGTAAGACACCTCAGGGTGACTTGCGACCTCAGGGTGACATGCAACCTCGGCCTAAAGGGCGAGGCCGCGCCAATTCTTGGCCATCTGGCCAACCACAGCGTTTCTCTGACGATTCTGGTTGTTGTCATTCTGGGGGGAGTTTGTTCATGTTTTTGTGAGGGTATCAACCCTAGGAGACACGGGGAGAACATGCAAACTCCACACAGAAAGGCCCTATCGCCAACCCCACCTAGAGTGTGGGCGCTGATGACGCGAGGGAGGAACACACCGCCCATACATGTCCTTAATATTGATAACATAATATCTTTAATAATGTCCTTAATATTGACAAAATAGGAATCTCCATATATGGGCATAAAACGTACGTAAGTAATGCCAAGCAGGGCCTTGGTGAGTTAGGGCGTTGGTTTGATGCCTGTGGATCTCCATATATGGGCATAAGGGGGTACCCTAACATTCTCATTTTCGGCCTGGGATTTATGACATCAGAAATCTCCATGTATGGGCATAAAAGTTTTTTTTCTTTATTGTATCCTTTATTAATAATAATATGTATCCATATACATACACGATATGTTATGCCCATACATGGAGATGGGCATAAAAAAAACGCAGGGCCTTGGTGAGTTAGGGCCTTGGTTTGATGCCTGTGGATCTCCCTATATGGGCCATAATAATGTTCTTAATATTGACAATATAGAAATCTCCATATATGGGCATAAAACGTAGGGCCTTGGTTTGATGCCTGTGGATCTCCATACAGTATATGGGCATAAGGGGGTACCCTAACATTCTCATTTTCGGCCTCCATTTTCTGTGCAATGTCACGTGACATCCCTTTTATGCCTATATATGAGTCATCAATGTGATCAACTTTCGCTTTGCCATGCAATCAACTTCAGAGCAGTGATGTGGCACAGAGTGACAGTGAGTCACAGTGATGTGGTACAGAATGACTCATATATGGGCATAAAAGTGATGTCACGTGACATCACTTCCTGTACTGAAAAACATGTGACATCACACTGACATCACTTCCTGTACAGCCGGACAGACAAGCGACAAGGTTTTTCAGGGTATAATGCGACCTTCGGTCGCAATTATTTAAGGATGGCTTAGCAGGGCGCTTAATGAAATGAACTCATAAATAGCACCGCTCACTTCACACTAGGTGTGATTTTTGACTCCACCAGCCGAAGGCTTGGGGGAGAGTATGTTTTCGACCCTGTCCGTCTGTCCATCTGTCTGTGAATATTACATATTCCATACTGATTGGCTAAGATTGGCCTCCAAACATTGCAGGATTGGTCCGTTTCGAACATAATGCCTCAACTCATTTTGATGAAATTGTGCACGCACATTCCCTATAGGCAGAGGAAGAAATGCCACGTCAACATTTTCAAATCAGCCTCATGGTGCCGCTATAACTTTTATAGCTTTTTTTAATCTATAACTCCACCGAAAACACTCCCTACAGGCCAAAGAAAAACCCTTGCCCTGCATTTGTCACATCCAGGGGCATATAGTTCTGCCGATTTAAAACGACTCCAATACGGAAGTAAAACTTCCTATGATTGGCCGCTAGTTGCGCTGTTAACCCCCCCCCCCCCCCCCCCCCCCGGCCGATCGCAAAAATAATTGTTCTCCATTGGATCCCATTCATTTTCCCCTTTCGTTTTCTAACCTTAATTAACATTTTCATGAATACTGTATGGTTCCTATCGCTAGTTAAAAATTGTCTTTCAATCACCATCATATTCGTTTTGTTGAAATGTGGTCCAATTTATTTAAAAATAAATGATAAAGTTGCGGGGGGGGGGCGTGGCCAACTAAACTGATACCAGCCGGCTGTGTTCTTCTTCGTGTGCTGTATTTCGGGAGGCTCCGACCACATTCTCCCATGTATCCCTGCGGTTGCACGTGACCGTTGGCAGCCAATAGCATCTCTGATGCCTTTACAATTCTATGATGGCGACTGCCAATGGCTTCGCATCGTCCATATTTTTCTACAGTCTATGGTCACATCTGCCTTTTATAGCGCCACCAGGAGGCCGACTTATATAAAACACATTCTTTGATATTACACCTACAGATTTTATCCAAAAATCACGCAAATCAGCAGTATCTCTAATGTGATGGATGGAAGATGGATTTGTCAGATATTTTATATTCTATACTAATTGGCTCACATTAGGTTTAGTTTTGAACAAAATGCCTCAAAACATGAACAAAGCTTTGTTTTTTCTTTGTTGCATACGTATTGGCTGTGGAAGGAATGGTCCTGTTTTCACATTTTCACATTGCAGATTCTAGGAAAACAATTGTTGGTCTCCGCCAGGGGAGTAATTCGCCCCTGTCCGTCCGTCCGTCCGTCCGTCCGCCCGCCCGTCCGTCCGTCCGTCCGTCCGTCCGTCCGTCCGTCCGTCTGTCCATCTGTTACCAGCTAATCTCTGGCGCCGTTGGCTTGGGCTTGGCCAAACTGAGCACACACACTCTGCCAATTCAGAACCTCTGGCCCACATTTCTCACATGGCCCTGTTATAGCGCCACCATGAGGCCGCCAATCATCAATGCAGCTTGCGATTACTGTGAAATTTGCCACACATATTCCCACTAGGTCAAGGAACAAATGTTCACATTGTCCTGTTATAGCGCCACTAGCAGGTAGACTTTAGCAAAACACATTTTTGGAACACAATGCCTCAAATCATGCATGCAGCGTCACAAGACAACATGCCACCCTTTTTACATTGGCCTATTATAGCGCAGCCAGGACCCCTGCCCTGGTGGAGACCTGTGATCGGAAGAGCACGTCTAGTTATTGCTGTGTGATTTCTTTTATTTTTTATTATGTCTCGAAAGATAAAGTGGCGACTAACATTGAGGGGGCGGGTTTCCATTCCGAACTATCCTCATTCCGAAACCAGGTTAGCATTCACCAGCATCGGCAGGTTAGCATTTCACCAGGTTAGCATTCACCAGCGTTAGTTTTACTGAGGTTAGGGTTAGGATTAGGATTAGGGTTAAAGTTAAGGTTAGGTTTAGGTGGTCGGAATAGCAATGTTTCGGTGTGCCGATGTGTAACCTTAACATTGTTGACACTACTGTAAACTCTAGAGGAAACTGGCTGGGGAAAGAGGAAAGAAGAGAGATAATTATGAGGAACCTGTACTAATAAGTGCAACATAGAGAGTTACACCATCATACTTCTTTTGCATTGTGTGTGAGCTACAAGGACACAAATGGGGTCTTCATCGTCTTCTGAAGTTGGTAAGTGAATTATGATTTTGATTAGCGGGTTCCAAGCTATTTATGGGTTAAACTTAAAAATCAAAAATGCCGCATTTTGATTTGGAGGGCTTTGTAAAATATCCTACAATTGGCAAATTTGACGCTTGTATTAAAGATGATTTAATATTAAAAGCAGATCACGTCAGAATCGTGGAAAATGAGGCACACAATTGTAGAGACGAAGATGTCCTAATCAAAGGAAATATAATGTTTTTCAAATAAGAAATACTTCATTCAGGATGAAGGAAACAAGTTTTTCGTGACCATTACTGATCTGACAATAGATGTTTATTAACAACAATATTGCTATTTTACATTTTAAAATTAGTTTTTTTTATGTTAAAATTGTATTTTATTCAAGTATTTATAATACTATAGTCTATAGTGTTTATAGCGCCACTCGCTATATTATTGTCTCCACCAGCCGAAAGGCATGTGCGTCCGTCCATCAAGTTTGTTACCAGCTAATCTCCGGAGGCGTTGGCCCGGTCGCTGCCGTGCACACACACAGTTGCCAATTCAGAACCTCTGCCCCACATTTTTCACATGGGCCTGTTCTAGCGACCAGGAGGCCAATTTGTGCAAAACTAACTTTTGGCCAGTACTCCTACAGATTTTGTCCAAAAATCACGCAAATTGGTAGACAGTATCTCTATAGTCATGTGTTCGACATGGATCTGTCCGATTTTCCATATTCCATCCTGATGAATTCCAAAGTTTGCAGGATTGGTCCGTTTTGAATAAAATGCCTGAATCATGAACGCAGTGTGCGATTTTGGTGAATAATAAATGCCACTTAAATAAATCAAATCAGCCTCTATAAACAGCCCAGCGCTATGCAACACTATAATGGCCCAATTGGTCTATTTTGAACAAAATGACTTAAATCATGAACGCAGCTTGTGATTACAGAGAAATTCTGCACGCACATTCCCACTAGGTCAAGGTACAAATTACACTCTTTTCATATTGGCCTGTTATAGCGCCACCAGCAGGTCGGCTTATCTTTCATTAGCTCATTTTTGTATCAAAATGCCTCAAATCATGCATGCAGTGTCAAAGGCCAAAGAAGGCATGGCACCCTTTTCACATTTAGCGCCACCAGGAGGCCACAATAACTAATACCTGACCTGGTGGAGACCTGTGCTTGGAAGAGCCCTGCTTCTAGCAATACTGTAGGTGAAACATGATGACTCATTGAACTTACTAGAAGCTGGGCCGCCCTTCGGGCGGCCCAGCGTCTAGTCGGCGACCTGGCCAACTCGGAACAATGTAAATAGGGAATGAATGCCCCGCCCTTTAGGACCCGTTTTGACCATCTGTCTGCCTGTGTCCATTTATGCCCATATATGGAGATATCTGTATCTGTCTGTCTGTCTGTCGGTGTCCATTTTATGTCCATATATGGAGATCACTGCAGTTATAGTTCTGGGTCCATTTTATGCCCAGATATGGAGATATCTGTCTATCTGCGTCCATTTTATGCCCATATATGGAGTATCTGTCTGTGCCTCCAACTGTGTTGCAGACACAGTGCCGGTTCCCCCTTTAATGCAAACCTCACACCTGTTGTCATAGGACCCGTTTTGAACATCTGTTTGCCTGTGTCCATTTATGCCCATATATGGAGATATCTGTATCTGTCTGTCTGCGTCCATTTTATGCCCATATATGGAGATCTTTGACCATCTGTTTGCCTCTGTCCATTTATGTCCATATATGGAGATATCTGTATCTGTCTGTCTGCAATCCATTTTATGCCCATATATGGGGGCATTCATTTTATGCCCATATATGGAGAACGCGCGTGCCCGTGGGACGAACGGTTCTCGAGATACGCGGATTACATACATACATACACACTCACAGAGATTTTTTGTTGACTCATGTGGCGTACGTGATGTCAGAGCCTTTTATGAAGTGATGTCACAATGAGTCAGAGCTTTCGCCGATTTCCTCCGGAACAGCCTGATGTCAACAATCAACCCCGCATAAGGAGATTCCGAACGTTTCGCGCCGGTTCGGGAACGCGCGTGCCGAATCTGAAGCCGGTGGGACGAACGGTTCTCGAGATACGCGGATTACAGACACACAGACAGACAGACAGACACGCAGAGACTTCTCGCATTTATAGATAGATGACCTTGAGTTGCATGATGTTCTACTTTCTATGACATCATGCTCATTCTCCATTTTATCCCTCTGACTCACCTCCACCACCGTCACAAAGAACCAACTACCACTACCACCACCACCACTACAACTACAACTACAACAACTACTATTACTACTACTACTACTACTACTCCTCCTACTACTACTATCACTGATGACAGTACAACAGCTGGTAAGACATGGAGATGGAATGAGACAATATGTGAACACAACTCATTCAATGTCTCTCTTCATTCTTCTTTTTTGTCTCCGCCAGTCCGAATGGCATGGCCGAGACTATGTTTTCACCCCTGTCCGTTCGTCCGTGTGTCCGTGTGCGTGCGTGTCCGTCCGTCCTTCTTGGTACACGTATCTCTATAGCCATTAAACGAAACGTGTCATTCAGATCTTTCATTTTCCATCTTGATTGGCTAAGATTAGCTTCCAAAGTTTGCAAGAGTGCTCCCTTTTGAACAAAATGCCTAAAATCATGAACACAGAGTGTGATTTCCGTGAAATCTTGCACACACATTCCCACTAGGTTGAGGAAGAAATGCCTCTTGATTTTTTTTTTTTTCAAATCAGCCTCATGGTGGTGCTATAACAAGTCGATTCGTGTTTTTACCTATAACTCCACTGATCAGTGTAAAACTTTGTATGCACACTCCCTAGACTAGAGGCCAAGGAAAAACCTTTGCCCTGCATTTTTCACATCTTCCCTTTATAGCGCCACCAGGAGGCAGACTTAGGTAAAACACATTTTTTTATATTACTCCTTTAGATTTGATCCAAAAATCACACAAATCAGTACAGAGTACCTCAGTCATGTGATCAAGACATATGTCTCCAATATTTCATATTCTGTCCTAATTGGCTAACATTGGCTTCCAAATTGGATTGGTGCCTCAAATCATGAGCGCATGAGCGATGTTTTATTAGAATTATGTTATTGTATTTGTTGTACTGTAAGTGTTTTAGCCCGCTAACTACATTATGACTTATAAGCATTCATATAGTTGGTGAAACAAGATGACTCACTGAACTTATGACCTTGAGTTATTCATAATGTGCTGCTCCACCATTTCCCTCTGACACCAACACCACCACAAAGCTACGGAGCAGAATACTCCTACCTCTACTCCTACTGATGCTGCTATGACAACAGGTGTGTGTGTGTGTGTGTGTGTGTGTGTGTGTGTGTGTGTGTGTGTGTGTGTGTGTGTGTGTGTGTGTGTGTGTGTGTGTGTGTGTGTGTGTGTGTGTGACGTGTGAGAGAGAGAGAGAGAGAGAGAGAGAGAGAGAGAGAGAGAGAGAGAGAAAGAGAGAGATTATAGAGTGATAAAAAGAGAGAGACGGAGAGAGAGTATAAAGAGAGCGAAAGGTGAGCATAGTCGAATTAAAACTGACTTATAACATGTGTGCCCTTGTCTTCTCCTGCCCAGATCAACTGATCTATATTGGAGCAGGACTCGGAGTTGCTGTGGTGCTGCTTGCACTCATTATCATATTATTCATCAGACTACGAAACAGAGGAACAAGGACATCCAGTGGTAGGCTATGACACAAACAGACTCATGAGCACATACTGTATGCACAACAGAGGAAATTACAACATTACGAAACATCATTTGAGGAGGCTGTTTGCGTAGTTCCTTGCTGAAATTAAGCTAAACTTCATAATTTATGTACCGTACATCTTTAGACCTTTCTTTGATCATGACTCCCCATTCAGGTAAGAACCACGCCACATCAGCCGATCAGCAACTAGAAGATGGTGCCATCCACTCACCACCCATTCAGCAACAGGAAACACTCATCTACTCCAACATCGGCACGTCTTTGGATTCTCAAGTCAAACTGGACGGTGGCATCTCTATGCCCGTGAGCACTGAGACTGATGGCATCTTGTACTCCGCTGTCACCTTTAAAAACACAGCACACGGCAGTTCTGTCACACTGGATGAAGAATCTGTTGTTTATGCTACTGTTAAAAATGCAGTGCCATGATTTTTTTTTCACCCCTAAAACATGATGATCAGGTATTATGATTATACTAGGAGGAAGACTTTTTCCAAAAAAGTGTACAGAAAGTGTTAAAATTTTGTTTTTATGTGGCCACACCCACCAGTTCAGTTTTTAGCCCGACACTACACGACACCGCACCGCATTTTTATATGTAGGTTTTCCACTACAGTAAAGTACTTCGTGGCATCTCAACTGCCGGGCTGGGAAACACAATTCTGCCTATAACAGTAATTTCACAGCCATTGAGACAAATTCGACAACATTGTAATAAACCTGGAAAAAAGACGGCTTTAGAGAATAAAGTATTTTGAGTTTTAAACAATGTTGACAAAAATGCTCAAGCACTGTTGTCTATTTTGTTGATTAGATGAGATTAAACCCAAATAGATATAACATGGGCTTATATTATGTTTTGGTATTTTCCAATATAGTTTTTGCGAGTACCTGTGATGTCAATGAGAGTGATTGGGAAGGGCACTGTTATATTAATGACTGACCAGTTTCCACATTGCAGGATTCAGAGTGTGTACACGATTCAGTAAGACATATAATTAGGACAACAGAGTGATACGATCATAGAGTGTGGCCTGTTTTTGATTGAGTGGAATTCTGGAACCCGCTGGACACACAAACAATAATAGAGTGACCCTTTGCTTTGATATCTCCTATTTACAGTCTGTGTAATATCTGCACGATCAACCAGGAGCACACAAAGACCAGCACTGGTCAAAAGATTGGACACTGGCCGATAACAGAGCATCGTTCCAGCAGCATAGCGGCCCTGAGATAAAACAGAAAACGTCAGTGCAAGCAAGTCATAAGAAGCTCATGCTTGCTTGCATTATATCTGTGTTTGGAAATTCAAAAGTTAACATGTTTGTGTACAACTGAATGATAGCATCCTCAGCCCTCACACAGCTGCACCCCATGGTGTTATTTAGCTTCCTGCTCTTTGAAACAGGAATGTTCCTTGCTTTTTCCTATGACTTTCTCTCATTTGAAAGCTTGGAAAAGTTTCTGTGGCACAGTCATCCGTGTTAGTCAGAAGAAATAGAAGAAAGGTAGACAGTTCATCGTAACTCACTTCAATAGTTGTAATTGATTATTTTGTCTATAAAACCAATAAATGTTTTATAGCCAATAGGCTATAGACATTTTTAAAAGGCTTTCATATACTCCTGACATTTTTCAAATGAGGTTTGGGCTAATAGATCGCTATGTGTTCAGTTTGGGCTATTTTCTGGGTTTTAATTAGGCCTACAACAACACAATTAATAATAATACATTTTAGGTTAGTCTGACAGACTGACACTCTTATGCAGCAGGGGAGGGGGAGCAGGGGAGGGGGTGCTATGACATCATCGCACTCTCCCTCGCTGCCGATTTCCTTTATTACACCGTTGCGAAAATGATGCGAAACCGCACTAATCCACTTTCAGAGCCGAATTCCGAAAAGTATCGGATTGGGTCATGAAAACGCGTCTCTGTGTGTCAAAATGGCCGAATCAATAGTAAAAGCTATCGTCTTACTACAAAATCGTCCTCATGTAACAGGGGCCTAGGCTGTCTGTCAAAATGTGTGCGTGGCTAACACTCACCACCCATTCAGCAACAGGAAACAATCATCTACTCCAGCATCGTCATGCCTTTGGATTCTCAATCACGATTGAGGATAGCAATTTCATCACTATGACATCACAAGAGTGACATCATATATTATTATTTAAGAATGGAATATTTCCATAAGGATGGAATATTTCCATCATTGATGGCCAAAATTGGAAGGATGCTTAATGTTTTTTTTTTTATTATGCCTTGAAGGATAAAGTGTTGACTAACGTTGCATAAATGATAACCTAACAGGTTACAACCTAGAGGAAGAGAGTAAAGGAGGAAACAGATAGATAAGTATGAGGAACCTGTAAGTGCAACATACAATGATACAACAACTCATACTCCTTTTGCATTGTGTGTGAGTTACTCAGTGTGAGATACAGGGAGACTCTGGGTAGTTTACGATAAGGCACAATTGTGTGTGTGGATGGTATGAACAACATGGAGATGGCTTTCCTTGCCATAGTCATTCTTCTGGGAGGTAAGTACATTATATTACACCACACCTCCTAACCAAAACACACACTATCTGTCTTTTTCCCTCCCTCACTGTCACTCTCAATTACTGATTGTTCACAGAAAATATATCTGCTGACGATTGTCCATTGCCTTCTGACAGGGTTATGTGGCATTCAGTCTGTGGATGTGTCTGTGACAGGGACGGAGAACAGCAAGGTCACAATCAAATGCTCTCACAATAATGCATTTAATAAAGCCAAATACTTCTGCAAGGAACCATGTAATGACAAAGATGTCCTAATCAAAGGAAACAAATTTGTTTCAAATAAGAAATACTGCATTGAAGATAAAGGAAACACCTTTTTTGTGACCATTACTCATCTGACACCAGATGATGCGGGCCATTACAGGTGTGGAATAGACAGAGTTGGATATGACACGTACAATTACGTACTAGTCAAGGTTTCCGGTGAGTTTATTAACAACAATAATACTATTTTACATTTTTAGTTTGTTTTAAGATTACGTTAAAATTACAATTCATTCATGTATTTATAATGCTGTACATGTTTTTCTAGCCACACTCGCTATAATATTAGCATGAATGTAGTACTGTAGGTGAAACATAATAACTCATTGAACATATGACCCTGAGTTGCATAATGTGTCCATTTCTATGACATGATGTCTCATGCTCCATCTTTTCCCTCTGGATCACCTCCACCACCATCACAAAGAAGCACCCACCACCACCACCACCACCACCACCACCACCACTACTACTACTACTACTACTACTACTACTACTACTAAAACTACTCCTACTCCCAAAACTCCTACAACTCCTACTACTCCTATCATTCCTACTCTTACTCCTACTCTTACTCCTACTCTTACTCCTACTCCTATTTCTACTACTACTACTATCACTGATGCCAGTAGAACAGCAGGTAAGTTAGTTTTTCCATGGACAAAAAGCAGATATGTTTGAGAACATTTGGAGTCCTTTTATTTTTTTTCTTACAAAATGATACAAATGTTGGTAATCTACTGCAACAGGAGGGGGAGGGGGAGAGGGAATAGAATTGTGGTTAGTGACTCAGTGTCACAATTTTATAAGTGTTGATCGCGGATACACACCATTGTCTTGTTTTTTCTGTTTTCTTGTTTTTCTTTATTTTTTTTTGTTTGTCTTTTGCTTCATATTGTATTGTAACTTTGTGGGAGGGGGGTGGAGGGAGGGGGGGGGGGTGATGTGTATGTCTTGTTCTTAAAATAACAAAAATGTACCAATAAAAATATTGTAAAAAAAAAAAGAACAGCAGGTAAGACATGAGACAACATGTGAGGCGAGCACAGCTCAACTCATTCAATGTCTCTCTTCATTCTTTTTTTTTTCTATCTGTCTTTGTTTTGTTCTTTGTTTTTGTCTTTATTTTTGTTCATATATCTCTATCTCATCCACTTTTAAGATGGACTGGGAGGCAACGCAAATTATTCGATCCATGGTAAGTGTGTGTGTGTGTGTGTGTGTGTGTGTGTGTGTGTGTGTGTGTGTGTGTGTGTGTGTGTGTGTGTGTGTGAGAGAGAGAGAGAGAGAGAGAGAGAGAGAGAGAGAGAGAGAGAGAGAGATTACAGGGTTACAGATAGATAGAGAGGGGGGAGAGAGAGAAAGGTGAGTATAGTCAAATTATAACTGACATGTGTGCCCTTGTCTTCTCCTGCCCAGATCAACTGATCTATATTGGAGCAGGACTCGGAGTTGCTGTGGTGCTGCTTGCACTCATTATCATATTATTCATCAGACTACGAAACAGAGGAACCAGGACATCCAGTGGTATGACACAAACAGACTCATGAGCACATACTGTATGCACAACAGAGGAAATTACAATAGATATGACACAACATGAAACATCATTTGCGTAGTTCCTTGCTGAAATTATTAAGCTAAACTTCATAATTTATGAACCGTACATCTTTAGACCTTTCTTTGATCATGACTCCCCATTCAGGTAAGAACCATGCCACATCAGCCACTCTGCAACTAGACGGTGCCATCCACTCACCACCCATTCAGCACCAGGAAACAATCTACTCCAGCATCGTCACGCCTTTGGATTCTCAAGTCAAGCTGGACGGTGGCATCTCTATGCCCGTGACCACTGAGACTGATGGCATTGTGTACTCCGCTGTCACCTTTAAAAACACAGCACACAACAGTTCTGTCACACTGGATGAAGAATCTGTTGTACCTGTATATGCTACTGTTAAGAAACCTGTACCCCGCACTGAGAACCATTGATTTATCAATATGTTCCACAGGTCTCTCAGTTTCGACTGGCTCTTCGCTCAGTCCAGAACATCATGTCCAAGACCTAAACCTAATCCTCAGAACCAGCATCATTATCTCTTTATTTGTCAAATACAATAAGACGATACTCAGGGTACAACACACATCTCACACAGCTCAAAGAAAATGCTGCAACCCATCCATTTCTTATCACTTTTCTTTTTCTTTTCCAACAATGCTTCTCTTAACAATGAATTTTCACATAATCATTCTAAGATCATGTGAATATACAAGTATGGCCAACAAGTATATTTTGAGTGGCCAAAATGTTTGTAACACTCCTTGTGAAAATACATTCTCAGGGTCTAAAATAGATTTTCAAATATGGCTCATAGCTGTGAAATATCTGTGGAACAGATTTGTAGTACTGTACGTGTATTAGTCCTGCTAACAGTGGAGCTCTAGGATGGTACAGTATGTATGTTGTTTGGCCAAACGTGATACTGTATCATAAGATTACCAGCTGGATTGAAATGCAATTTGCTGTGGACCTTCATGAACCCCATGAATCCTAATGATCCTATATGGCCTTGACCCTTTCCTCTGATTCTAGGATTAAGTGAAAAGTCCAATTTCACACACAAGATATCTTTAAATCTAATGGAAGAATTGCCATGAAACTTGTCAGCTTCAACTTGTGTTTTATTTATTTATTTATAATTATGAATTTCTTCTTCCTGTTAGATTTTATTTTATTTTATTATTTTTTGTCTTTAAGAATGTGTTTATATCTGTTCTCAAATAAAGAATCTAAAGGTCTAACATCTTTGAAATCAGTTAATCAGTTAAGATATAGAAATATGTTGTTTTAAAGTGAAAGTCTGTTTTAAGAGATTAGTTGATGATGCAAAAATGCTAACCACGCAATCTAGAGGAAATAGGCTGGGCAGAGAGTCAAAAGGGGAACCGCAGAAAGACCATTATAAGGAAACTGAAACATACATACAACTTATGCTCACTTTGCTTTTGTAAATGAATGCAAGAAACAAGGAAGGGCTGGGTAAAAACAGTAAGAAAAGGGTTTTGCGTGGATGGTATGAGCAACATGGAGATGGTTTACCTTACCATGATCGTTCTGGGTGGTAAGTACAGCATATTACATTCTCATTCTCCCTCCATTTTAGTTTGTTGTACGCCCAATCACGTTTGAGGATAGCAATGTCATCACTATGAAATCATAACAGTGACATCATATATTATTATTTAAAGATATCCACCAGTAGGACGCCTAAGGGTGAAAAGCCCTTAGGCGCCCCTAAAGGGCAAGGTCGCGCCATCTCTTGGCCATCTGGCCATTGTACCCATAGATATTCACAGATATGGGCTTAATATTGATGACATCAGGGATCTCCATATATGGGCATAAAAGGGATTTGGATCCCCTGGCATCACAGGGATCTCCATATATGGGCATAAAGGGATTTGATTCCCCTGACATCACAGTGATGTCAGAGCGGCAAACCCATAGACCGTAAAAAAGACACAGAGTCCTACACAGAGTCACCGACACCGACACGGACATGATGTGCCGTTTCTCATAGAAACTGCGACCTTCAGTCACAAACAGAGATGGCCAAACTTAGCAATTATAACCACAGAAGCTGACACACTGCCTATAGACTCTAGAGGAAACTGTCTGGGCAGAGAGAGAAAATCACACTCGTGTGAACTGAGCGGTGGTGTGTGTGTGTGTGTGTGTGTGTGTGTGTGTGTGTGTGTGTGTGTGTGTGTGTGTGTGTGTGTGTGTGTGTGTGTGTGTGTGTGTGTGTGTGTGTGTGTGTGTGTGTGTGTGCAACAGCGCCCCTCCCTTAACATGTGTGGTCAGAAAAGGTTACTGCAGGCTACAGACAGACAGACAGACACGGAGACAGACAGACAGACAGACCCACACACACGGCCATGTATAGGAGCGTTGTGACCACCGCTCAAAAGAGGAAACACAGAGGGA
Organism: Nannobrachium achirus; assembly: GCF_963921795.1. Lineage (NCBI taxonomy): Eukaryota > Metazoa > Chordata > Actinopteri > Myctophiformes > Myctophidae > Nannobrachium > Nannobrachium achirus. Next base: position 61,440,728 of record NC_137812.1, read on the forward strand.
TAATTATGAGGAACCTGTAAGTGCAATACAGTGATACAACTCATACTCCTTTTACAATGTGTGTGAGATACTCAGTGTGAGGTACAAGGAGACTCTGGTTTATATACGATAAGGGTTGCGTGTGGATGGTATGAACAACATGGAGATGGTTTTCCTTGCCATAGTCATTCTTCTGGGAGGTAAGTACATTATATTACACCAGTGGTTCCCAAACATTTTAGACGTTTGCCTGGGACCCAAACTGGTAAAAATAGTAGATCTGCAAGCGCACAGCGCGTTGCTTCCTGCCGCGCTGCGAGCTTGTAGATCGGCTATTTTCACTATTTCTTAAAGGGATATTTCACTTTCAAAAAATTTTTTGGACATTTTATTGTCTAATCATGCTTTTATGAACACCCTGAACAGATTTTAATTTGCTTGATCCAATATTTAGATATTTGATGTAAATGTTGTCAGGCCCTCCTCCTCCAGGGCCCCTCCCCATACACACCCATTGTAACATTAAATTCCATTTTAACCATGATAGATACATTAAAAACACCCATTAAAAATGATTTTTTTTTTCAATAACTTTTTCATTTGTTTTTAATAATTGTTTGGGAAATGGAAAATAATAAATACAATAAATAATTATTAAAAATAAATGAAAAAGGTTATCGAAAAAGCACGGCCTGCTCACGTATTAGGAGGGTATTATGAGTCACCAGAAAGAATAATGGGTGTTTTTAATGAATCTATCATGGTTAAAATGGAGTTTGAAGTTACAAAGGTGTGTATGGGGGAGGCCCTGGGCATGGAGGGCCTGGTAACATTTACATCAAATAGCTAAATATTGGATCAAGCAACTTAAAAACTGTTCAGGGTGTTCATATAAGCATGATTAGATGATAAAATTACCAAAGGTTTTTTGTTTTTAAAGTGAAATATCCCTTTAATCATTATTATTATTTAATTTATGGAATTTCTTACATTTGTTTGTTTGTTTGACTTAAAATGTATTAATGTTTTAATTATTAAAACAACATACATGTAGGAGAAGAAAAAAATATTTTTTTACTCGAGTCGCGAGTGACCCATATAAATTGGTCCATGACCCACAAATGGGTCCCGACCCACTGTTTGGAAAACAGTGTATAGTAGGCCTACCACACCTCCTAACCAAAACAAACACTCTCTTTTCCCTCCCACACTGTCACTCTCAATTACTGTTCACAAAAAAATCAATCTGCTGACCATTATGTCCATAGTGCGACGATTCGTAAGGATCAAAGCTAGTTCAGGGGGCGGTCCCAAGGGAGCGCGCGCGCGGAGGGGGGTGGGTCACTAGGTCCTGCCCCCCCCCTTACCCATAGTTCTTAGGGAAGTCAGATGGTGGGACTCAGTCTTGTTGCATAGCACTGCTGCTGCTACGCATGGCTGTCTCGAAGGGGCTACTGGTTGTTTGTGCTGCTGACTTCTGCTTGGATCGTGTTTTTCGCTGCTGTCTATGCTGGGATCAAGGCAGGTTGTATGGAAAGTCTCTGGGATTGTGGATTCGGGTGGACACTGCTGTGTTCTAGTCATAGACTGTAGAAGGGTTCTAGTATTGTTTCAACAAGTTTGTGGATCTCTGCGGATGTTGCTGATTCCCAGCTGATTTCTGCAGTGCAGTGCTGCTGAATCAATGCGGCAGTTGTTGTTGCTAAGCTATTTTAATACGTTTGGGCTGTTGTTGCTAAGCTAATTTTATTGTGCTTTGTAAAAGAAAGAGAAGAAAATAAGGAGGGTGCCTAACTTGGCTGAGTATTTCTGGCTGTTTCTGATATTTTTCTATCGCTCAATTCATGTTCTTAGCTGCCAAACTAAGAAGCTGTGTTCTTGGCCAGGTGGTATGGGAAGTTTGAGATTGTTATTCTGGTAATCGCTGAATTCTAAACTGCTGTTTCAAGGTTCAGATTTCTTGCTATCGTTGCTGGTGCCTAGCTGATTTCTGTACTTTCAGTTGTTTGTTGCTAAAGCTATTTCAAAGGTGCTACAGGCTGCTAAAGTTGCTAAAGGTAAACTCAGTATCATAGAAGTTGGCTGTGGCTACGGGCTAAATGCTAACTTATTTCGTGCCCTGGTGGGCCTTTACTGGGCTACCATGAGTTAAAGTAATCTCAGTCGTTGGGTTTGTCGATAACAATGTCAGTACTTTGCAACGGCGCGGGCCGTTCGGCTAGCGCGGAACAACAGGTTTAATGTACAGTCAGCTAGGAGCTAGCTGGTGGCTATTGCTAGCCGGCTATTTCGGTAAAGATGCTGTTAGCTGGTAAATCAATGTGCTAGCCATGTTAGGCATAGAGCGGCGGCCCGCGTGAAAACATGGCCCCGTAGCAAGTAATGAATCACGCTAGGAGGATTCAGTTTGTAGGTTGCAGGTGTCTGTAAACGGCAGCGTTCACCTAGCTTCTGAGCTAGCCGAGTCACGTCAAGCAGTGATTTACGGCATGACGTTCGGCAGCGAATACTAAGCGCTGCGTGTGGGAAATGTAGTTCTCTATCATGCCAAGCTTCGGCGTCGTGCTTTTCGTTATTATATTATTTTATGTGCACGCGCAGTTCAATAGGGCAGGGATGCGCATGTATTATCAATGTCTAGGCTTCGCTTGTGCCCAGTCAGTGCCCACTGTTCAAGCTTAGCATACAGGCTTCGTTTGCTGTTCATGAGGATTTGCCTGGTCTCGGTTAACGCTAGCTTTGCCCAAGCTGCGGCTGCCTGCTGGCATAGCAGCTGATGAGGGCTGCCGATGCTACGCTTGGTGAAAACGCTAACATCTGTTTATGTTTGCAGCCCGGGTCAGAAACTGCCGCGTGTCTGTTGGCGTCAGGGCGGCGTCGAGTGTGGCAGCGTTGAAGGTGAAGTCATTGGATAATATCCACTATCGAGCTGCCGTATTTGTTTCAATCTAAGGTATAGTTCTGGGTCACTGCGTATCGCACTGTATGTCCCCGTGGTGTTTCCGTAGCTGCGGCACTCGAGCTAATAATTACAGCTAGGGCTACTGCTAGTGAAAAATGACGAGTTGTTTATCGTTACAAATCATGTTAAAGCGGCTACAGGACTGTTGCTATCACGTTCACCATTGCAGCTCCAGGATAAAGGCTGCTAACGCCATGCTTTCTTTTCAGCTTCAGGCTAAAGTGCTACATGTCTGTTGCTAACATTACTTTATCACTACAGATCCATGCCGGAGCCGCGGCAGGCCCGCTACTACAGCATCATGTTATTATGGCAGCTTTGTGCTAAAGCTGCTACATGTTCCACTAAATCGCGTTTTTCCTTGTAGCTTCGGGCCACGGCTGCTACAGGTTGCTGCTGACATCATGTCTGTCTTTTCGGCTTCTTGCTGGAGCCGCCGCATAGCGGCTGCTACAGCATGCCATCGTTGCAGCGTCGCACTGCAGCGGCTGAGTGTTTTCTGCTAACATGTTTATTCTTATAGTTTCGTCCACTACTGTATAGTTCCATGAGACCAGTCAGGAGTCGGTTGGCACTGGAGAGGGCATCGCTACTACAGCTTCCGCTGCTTCTGCCGCTGCCATGGGCTGCCAGCCTGCCCGCCCTCCCGCCTGCCTGCCTGCCCGCTTGCCTGCCTGCCCGCCCGCCCGCCTGCCCGCCCGCCTGCCTGTCGGCCCTCCCGTCCGTCCGGCTGCCCGCCCACCCGCTACAGCATCAGTTAATGCTATTACTGCTGCTACCATGAGCATGAACCAGCGCTGCGTCATGCTGGAAGCCTGGGGTGCCGGCCCATCTTCCGGGGGCGCTGTCAGGCTGCAACACGCCGACGCCGGTCACGCCGCCATCATGCCGCGAAGGAACCCGGGAACAGCAGTTCCAGCACCAGCGGCGGGAACTCCATTCCTCTCACCAGCGACGGCTATCCCGGAAGCATTGTGGGGCCAGACTCTAGCAGGTAAATAGCGGCGCATTTGCTTGTTCGGTTCTGTTGGGGTGTCAGTCGCTCTCCAAGCTGGGAAATAATGGGTAGCCATAGTTAGATAGCAGCACATTCGCTCGTTCTGTTTGTTGGGTTTTAGCCGCTCTCTTGCATTGCTTGACTTAAAAGTCAAGATGTGGTTTGGGTTGAGTTCTTATATGTGCTTCAGCGGACTCTACAGCAGAACTAACCCACTTTTCCGTCCTTTATTTCCATGCCGAAACACCTGGTCATCCGCCTGATGTCTGCTCCCGACGCCGGGCACCCATGACACGCACCTGGTTCGGCATAAAACCGAGAGCTGCGGCCTGCCCACCCAGCTGGCTGCCTGCACGCCGGCCCCCCCGCCCGACAGCCTGTCTCCCAAACCTTTGCACAGCTCTCTCTCTGGACCGGTGCAGCGACAACAGCAGTGCTCCGGGTGCCGTCATCAACCATGAAATCCTTTAGCCATCGGCAGCTATGTCCGTTCATCACACTCTGCATATGAAGTCCAGCACGCCCAGCTGTCAATGAGCATCAAGCCCACGCAACTCAGGACTGAAGCGGCCGCACCATTAGCACAGGTTTAGAAGGTTACATTATGCGGTTCTGCTTCAGCGTATACCTGTTAAGGTTGTGTGTTTTATTGCTGCCTCTCACAGGTATGGGTTTATTGCTGTGTTGCACATGTATGTAAAATGCAAGGCAAGGTGTCCTTTAAGGTTACACCAGTACAGTGGCTGCTCTGCTTCGGCGTATACCTGATATATTTGTGTGTTGTTCGTGCTGCCTATCTGCTGCGCTTCACAGGTCTTAAATTAGTGTTATACTTAGTGGCTCCTGCCCACTATAGCATCGCTAAAAGTAGAGCTACCTTCTTATCGCTGGCTGGCTTTAGGCAAGCTGCTAGTATTAATACATTCGGTACTGCCGTGCATTTTCCTTGCTGGCTCATTTTGGTATACAATAGCGCTCTAGAGTATTAGAGTCGGTCAGTAGGTATAGTGTAATTGCTCCGGCTCAGCAGTAATCGCGCATTCATTCGCTGTTGCTTTAGTATTCCATAGCGCTCTAAAGCATTAGGTTAGGCGGTACATAGTTTAGTTGCCCCCCGCTCCGCAGTAAGGTTAAAAGGTATTTGCTTAGATTACAGCCAAGCTGCCTCCTTCGCCGTTGGCTAGCACTGGCATAAGATTATTATTCTGAATAAACGGTGCTCACCACTGCTTCTGGTTCTGCTGTCAGTTATATAGTTTTCAGTGATGCTGCTCCCGTTATTCACTTGGGCCGTTTAGCAGTACTGCAAGTTAGATAGTTTCAGTATTGCTGCAAGTTAGATATGTCAGTGCTGCCGCACTATATTAGGCCACTGTGTTGCTGATAGGTTTGCTCGTTCTAGGTTAATTGCATTGCTGCGCGCTCCAATATTTCTATCATGCAAAAGCTAGGTGGTTGCTGGGGTGTTAGTTAGGTAGGATGTGAAGCTGTATGGCGCTGTAGTTATATGAATTAAAGGTTTCATCGCTGCTTCTGGTTCTGCTGTCTATATATATATACGTCCATGTTGCTGCTCCCGCTTTTCTCTAGGGTGTTTTAGTATGGCTTCAGTCAGATTGCAGTATATCGTTATAGTCAGCAGTACCACCTTCCTCACCGTTGGTTCGGTCTGCCAGCTGCTAACATTCTTAATGATTAAATTGCTTTAGCAGTACTTATAGCGTTTTTGGCAAGCTGCCAATATCATTGCTTAGTATTTTGCCTTAGTAATATTCGCTCTGCCAGATGCTAATATGCTTAATTATTATTTTTGCGTTAGCAGGAAAGGCAGTTCATAGTTTGCCCCGCAGTAATGATAACTTAATTGCTAGAGTCACAGCAGAGCTGCCTTCCTCGCAGTTGGCTAGCACTGGCATGGGATTCTGAGATTTTGGCGTGCTTTGGGGGTTTGTAGTTTTGGGGGGTATCGGGCCAGGGCTCGCTGTAACTAAATTATGCCCTCGATGCTCATGGTAACATGAGGATCGTGGGTTCAGCGAGCCATGGCCCGAGGCAGAACCCCATGCCAAACCATGCTAACTTAGGCTATAGATTCTATGCTGTCTTATAGTAGAGCTAAGGTAGGCTGCCAATACTATGCGCTTAGATATAGGCTTAGATTCTATGCTGTCTCTATAGTAGGGTGCTCAATATGCCATGCTGTGTGATGCTTGCTTTCTGCCTTCATTCTGGTCAATAAAGTATATCTTAACCCAAGTGATCGTCTCCTGAAATAGTGCGACGATTCGTAAGGATCAAAGCTAGTTCAGGGGGCGGTCCCAAGGGAGCGCGCGCGCGGAGGGGGGTGGGTCACTAGGTCCTGCCCCCCCCCTTACCCATAGTTCTTAGGGAAGTCAGATGGTGGGACTCAGTCTTGTTGCATAGCACTGCCCCGCCACCACCCCAGCGCCACCTTCAGGTTCTGCCTTAGATCCCCCTCGGGGGGTATCGGGCCAGGGCTCGCTGTAACTAAATTATGCCCTCGATGCTCATGGTAACATGAGGATCGTGGGTTCAGCGAGCCATGGCCCGAGGCAGAACCCCATGCCAAACCATGCTAACTTAGGCTATAGATTCTATGCTGTCTTATAGTAGAGCTAAGGTAGGCTGCCAATACTATGCGCTTAGATATAGGCTTAGATTCTATGCTGTCTCTATAGTAGGGTGCTCAATATGCCATGCTGTGTGATGCTTGCTTTCTGCCTTCATTCTGGTCAATAAAGTATATCTTAACCCAAGTGATCGTCTCCTGAAATTACCTTCTGACAGGGTTATGTGGCATTGAGTCTGTGGACGTGACAGAGACGGAGGGAGGCACGGTCACAATCCAATGCTCTCACAGCAATGCACATACTAATGCCAAATACTTCTGCAAGGAACCATGTCACACTGACAAAGAAGTCCTAATAAAATCCAAAGGAAAAGAAAAGATATGTGTTCGAAATAAGAAATACTGCATTCAGGATAAAGGAAACACGTTTATCGTGACCATTACTGATCTGACATTAAGTGATGAAGGCGGCTACTACTGTGGAATAGACAGAAGTGGGGTTGACACATACACTTACGTACGAGTCAAGGTTTTAAAAGGTGAGTTTATTAACAACAATATTACTATTTTACATTTTTTACGTTTGTTTTAAGATTATGTTTTGCATTTTATTCATATATTTATAATACTTAGGCTAAATGTTTTGCTAGCCACACTCACTAATATTAGCATGAATGTAGTAGGTGAAACATGATGCTCTTATGACCTTGAGTTGCATAATGGGTCTATTTCTATGACATGCTCATTCTCCATTTTTTATTTTACTTGTTTATAAATCTCTTAATGGTCTGTGTAACCGCCCAAAAGTTCTAGGGGCGAATGGACCTGACATATTCACTATTACACCAGGTGTGCTAAAATAGAGGGTTTATTTACTAAAAGCGGTAGAAATAGTGAAGTACAAGGTGTCTCTTTTCATTAACAAATAGTCAAATAGTAGAAAAATATGCTAAATACTCTTCCAACACTACTGTATATACTTTGTAGTTAAAGGACAACTTAAGTTTTTTACAATAAGGGTTCATATTTTGTAATTAGAGAAAAGAATAAGTGAGTGTTAAAATGTTTTCATTTGCTTTGTTCTATTGTTTTATTGCATTTACCGCGCTAAAATGTGGGGCATGCGTACCGTACAAGTGGCTAAATATGTATTTTTAAGCCAGCAGTTTCTTTATTGCCATTTACAGTAACACTTCTAGCCTCCATAAGTCACATCCAACCATGAAAGCTTGCGTTGTATCTTGGGAATGGGCTTATTCTGTGTAAAATGACATATTTAGCCACTTGTACGCATGCCCCCAACCACTGAAATAAGAATCTCTAAAACAATAGAAAGAAGTAAATGAAATAATTTTAACACCCATCTTTTATATTCTTTAATTACAATCTAAAATATGAACCCTTGTTGTAAAAAACTAAAGTTGTCCTTTAAAGAACTAGTAGAGCGAACACTTAAGTCCTTTGGCTAAGCTGCTGAAGGCCGCAGCCTGGAGGTTAAATAATAACAAACAAAATCTACATAACGAAAGAAATGGTCTAACACAATATAACAGAACAAAAAAACAGGCTATAAAGAACTGAGGACAACAATGACAACTTAACCAAAAGCAGCCTTTCTGAAGGGCTCCAAATCATAAGTTGACAAATAACACAAGAATAACAGTCGGGTCAGCGGGGAGCTGTAGCAGGGGTATGCTAACACAATGTGAAGACAGTTTCAAAGACGGCTTTATTGCCGCGTGGCGGGGAATGGCCAACTCCCTTCCGCTGCCGTCAGTGACCGTCACAAGCCCTCCAGACAACCGTGGGGTCCCACAGTTGGGCCCCATCTCTGGATCCCTCATGCAACTCATCCTCCAAATGTAACTGCATTAGGGAATACAAGATCGCAAGGAATAATAATAGACAATAGAAATGCATAGATAATAATAATAAAGGCCGCCTCGACCGTCACAGTCTGGCACATTCGTACCTCGACCACTGCCTGTCTAGATACGTTTCAAACCGCCCCCTCAGGTCTTCTAGTGCAAATCTGCTCGATGTGCCCACAACGACATATACAAAAATATGGTGAAGCAGCATTCTGGTTCTACGGGCAGACAGCCTGGAATACAATCCCAGTACACCTAAGACTGGCAGTCTCTGTGGATAGTTAAAGCACAGCTCAGGGACTGCTCCATAGGTCGAACTCCCGTTGGGCCGAACACCGTCGGCATGTTAGCGACTCACCAGCGTCGGCAGGTTAGCTAATCACCCGCGTCACGGTTACTGAGGTTAGGGTTAGGGTTAGTTTTAGGTATAGTTTTACTGAGGTTAGGGCGTTAGGGTTAGGGTTAAGGTTAGTTTTTGGTGGTCGGACCAAAGGGTGTTCGACCTAAGAACATGTTACCCACAGCTCAAGACATATTTTTACACTCTTGTCTTTAGCTGATTTTTAAATCCATGTGCTTTTTTTTATGTACGCCCTGTTTTTAAATGTTTTTATCTAAGTTTTGAATGTTTTTAATGTTGTTTTGTGATTTTATTTTTATTTTTATTTTTTTTATCGTTGATTATTTGTACAATCGTTAATCTGGAAGGCACTTTGAGCTGCACTGTATCATGTATGAAAGGTGCTATACAAATAATGTTTATTATTATTATTATTATTAGTTACTACTACTCATATACTACTCCTACTACTACTATCACTGATGCCAGTACAACAACAGGTATGACATTGTGATGGTGATGGCATGAGACAACATGTGAACACAGCTCAACTCAATTCAATGTCTCTCTTCATTCTTCTGTTTTTTTTTCTTTGTGTTGTTCTTTCTTCCTGTCTTTATTTTTGTTCGTATATCTCCATGTCATCCACTTTTAAGATGGACTGGGAGGCAACACAAATGATTCAATCCATGGTAAGTGTGTGTAATATTACAAACAGTTATATTATATTTCTTAGCAGACAGCCTGTTTTATTAAAATGATAGGTTGTCTACTGTAAGTGTTTTAGCCCTGCTATAACTACATTGTGAGATGACTCACTGAACTTCTGACCTTTAGTTATTGTGCTGCTCCAAAACTTCCCTCTGACACCAACACCAGAGTACTCCTACTTTTGCAATGACACCAGGTGTGCGTGTGCGTGTGTGTGTGTGTGTGTGTGTGTGTGTGTGTGTGTGTGTGTGTGTGTGTGTGTGTGTGTGTGTGTGTGTGTGTGTGTGTGTGTGTGCGTGTGTGTGTGTGTGAGAGAGAGAGAGAGAGAGAGAGAGAGAGAGAGAGAGAGAGAGAGAGAGAGAGAGATTATAGATAGAGAGAGAGATTATAGATAGAGAGAGAGATTATAGATAGAGAGAGAGGAGGGGGAGAGAGCAAGAGAGAGTGAAAGGTGAGCATAGTCGAATTATAACTGACATGTGTGCCCTTGTCTTCTCCTGCCCAGATCAACTGATCTATATTGGAGCAGGACTCGGAGTTGCTGTGGTGCTGCTTGCACTCATTATCATATTATTCATCAGACTACGAAACAGAGGAACCAGGACATCCAGTGGTATGACACAAACTCATGAGCACATTTGCACAACAGAGGAAATTACAATACTGTAGATTGTAAACATTATGAAACATCATTTTGAGGAGGGTGTAGTTCCTTGCTGAAATCAAGCTAAACCTATACATAATTTATGTACAGTACCTTACATGTTTAAACCTCTGCTCATGACTCCCCATTCAGGTAAGAACCATGCCACATCAGCCAATCAGCAACTAGACGGTGCCATCCACTCACCACCCATTCAGCAACAGGAAACACTCATCTACTCCAACATCGTCACGCCTTTGGATTCTCAAGTCAAACTGGACGGTGGCATCTCTATGCCCGTGAGCACTGAGACTGATGGCATCTTGTACTCCGCTGTCACCTTTAAAAACACAGCACAAAGCAGTTCTGTCACACTGGATGAAGAATCTGTTGTATATGCTACTGTTAAGAAAGCGCACTGAGAACCTATGAACCAATATGTTCCATATTGGTTCATATCAGTGTTGACTGGCTATTCACTCATTCCGGAACATCATGTCCATGACCTAAACCTAACCCTCAGAACCAGAGGGAGTGTTTCGCTGTTACTACATGTCATCTGTTCTTTTTTTTTTCTTTTTTTTTTCAGTGCAAACAATCCAACATAATAACACATAACACTTTCCCAGTGCACTTTTTTTTCAAGCTGCCGACAGACAGTCCACAAAGACAACACAGAACAAAACAAAACAGACAATGACTAGACTTACAAAGTAAACAAAAGACAAAAAAACAAACCAGAAACTGACAAACCAAAGTCATGTCATCTGTTCGACACCCAACTCTAACCCTTACCCTAACCCTAACCTCCGTGGGGTGAGTCGCTAACCCTCCCGACGCTCCTTTGTCGAAATGATGACGGTCGTTCGAAAGAGCGAGATTTCCCCAGAACCAGAATCATTATCACTTTGTCAAATACAATAAGACAGTACTCAGGGTACAACACATAACACTTCTCACACAGTACAAAGTTAATGCTGCTACCCATCCATTTCTTATTACTTTTCTTTTTCTATTCTCATATAATCATTCTAGGATGATGTGAATACACACACATTTTCAGAGTCTAACGTTTTCAAATACTGTATGCTTTTTTGACAAATGTTCTATACTTGGGCTCAATAACTGAAATATACAGTATGTGACATATTTCTAGTACTGTAAGTGTATTAGTCTTGCGGTGCTCTATGATGGTACTGTATGTACACTATGTTGTTTGGTCTGTTCAACACGTTGGTCCCAAACACTCTCAAGGCTACCTGCTGGATAGAAATGCAATTTGCTGTGGACCTTCATGAACCCTAATGATCCTATGGCCTTGACCCTTTGCTCTGAGTCTAGGATTAGGTGAAAATGTACAGTATTTATCTATCTGGAAGAATTGCCATGAAACTTGTTAGCCCCCCCCTCCCCTCCCCTCCCTCCCTCCCTCCCTTTTGGGGGCTTTTATGCCTTTATTGGATAGGACAGACTGGGAGTGACATGCGGCAAAGGTCGTCCGGATCGGGAATCGAACTGGCGACGCTGTCAGGCATCAATGCCAGTATGTGACAATGCCTACAGTATATGGTATGCGCCTGGTCTGGACCAGTAGGCCAATAGGCGCCCCCACTCTTGTGTTTTATTTATTTAATTATAATTATAAATGTCTTCTTCCTTTTTTCTTTTTTTTTGCATTTAAGAAAGATAGAGCATATTATGTTATATATGTACTCAATAAAGAATCTAAACGTGTAAAATATTTGAAATCAGTTAAGGCGAGACACTACAGGTGAATAGGCTAAAATATTTAACTAATAGCTACCACAATGAAACGTTTCCAGTTGATTACTTACAGGTTCAAAACTATTGTTTCCTTTTCTTGACATATTAGAAACAAAATAAATTACAGAGGGGATTCATAAATAAAACAGGCATAACAAATAAAAATAAAAAATCGCCATGTTTTTAGGAATAAAATAAAAACCCTTCTGTAAAAATCTTCAGGATATAGATGAGAATAAAACTGGAAGGTTTGATGTATGTGGGTGCAACTGAAGTGGAGATTTTTGTACCTAAGTATGAGGAAAAACACATTTTGAGAAAACGGCCTTTAAAGATCGGACACACCCCCATCCAATAGAAACCAATTGTAACTTCAAACTCCATTTTAATCATGTTAGAGTCATCAAAGACACCTGTCCTCAGTTCTGGTGACTCATACAGCCCTCCTAATACGTGAGGGGGCCATGCTTCTTTGATTCATCTTTTATTTATCTTTTGACTATATATATATATATATATATATATATTTTATGAAAATTTATGAAAACAAAATGCTGTTAACTCGGCACCTTCACGCATGAAATGAACATTATGTGTATTTTGAATGTTTATTTTGCATTAGTTTGAAAGAAGACATGTTTAGGATGCAAAAAAGTAAAAAAATCTAAATTCTTTACATTTTGAATTTTTACATGTTTTCACCTGCCATGTCTCCCCTTAATCAGTTAAAAGATGTATAATATATTCTTTTTAAGAGATTAGGTGACGGTTAACATAATGCAAAAATGCTAACCACACAATCTAGAGGAAATAGGCTGGGCAGAGAGACAAAAGGGGAACCGCAGAAAGACGATTATAAGGAAACTGAAACATACAGGTACAACTTATGCTCACTTTGCTTTTGTAAACGAACGCAAGACACAAGGAAGGACTGGGTAAGATACAGTAAAAAAAGGGTTTTGCGTGGATGGTATGAGCAACATGGAGATGGTTTACCTTACCATGATGGTTCTTCTGGCTGGTAAGTACAGCATATTACACCACACTCTCTCATTCTCCCTCCCTTTTACTTACTTTCAATTTATTTACAGAAAATACTTGCTGACTATTGTCCATTATCTGTTAACAGGGTTATGTAGCGTTAAGTCTGTGGAAGTGGAAGGGAAGGAGGGAAGCAAGGTCACAATCAAATGCTCTCACAGCATTGCATATTATAATTTCAAATACTTCTGCAAGGAACCTTGTAGAGATGAAGATATCCTAATAATCAATAATAAAGGGGAAAGAAATGTTTCAGAAGGGAGATACCACATCCACGATGAAGGACACATTTTCTCTGTGACAATTACTGATCTGACAAGGAATGATTCAGGCCAATACCGGTGCGGGGTAGACAGACCTGGTCTTGACACATTCACTGAAGTACATCTAAAAGTAAATGGTGAGTTCATTCACACCAATATAACTAATATTTTCACTGAGTGTCCATATTTCTTAGCAGACAAACTGTTTTAAAATTGTATGTTATTGTATTTTGTTTTACTGTAGACGTTTTAGCCCCGCTAACTACATTATAAGTATGCATATAGGGTGTGAAACAAGATGACTCATTGAACTTATGACCTTGAGTTATTCATAATGTGCTGCTCCACCATTTTCCAACACCACCACAAAGCTACGGAGCAGAATACTTCCACCTCTACTCCTACTGATGCTACTATGACAACA
>NC_137812.1:61456812-61471812 GCF_963921795.1 Nannobrachium achirus
CACACTTGTGTTTTATTTATTTAATTATAATTATAAATGTCTTCTTCCTGTTAGATTGTATTTATTCATTAATTTTTTCTTTAAGAAAGATAGAGCATAATGTTATATCTGTTCTCAATAAAGAATTTGAACGTGTCAAATATTTGAAATCAGTTAATCAGTTAAACGATGTACAATATATTTTTAAAGTCTGTTTTAAGAGATTGGGTGGCAGCTAACATAATGCATAAAACACAACCTAGAGGATATAGGCTGAGCAGAGAGACAAAAGGGAAACCGCAGAAACACCTTTATAAGGAAACCGAAACAACATTAATACAACTTATGCTCACTTTACTTTTGTAAATGAATGCAAGAAACAAGGAAGGACTGCGTAAGATACAGTAAGAAAAGGGTTTTGCGTGGATGGTATGAGCAACATGGAGATGGTTTACCTTACCATGATCGTTCTTCTGGGTGGTAAGTACAGCATATTACACCACACTCTCTCATTCTCCCTCCCTTTTACTTACTTTCAATTTATTTACAGAAAATACTTGCTGACTATTGTCCATTATCTGTTAACAGGGTTATGTAGCGTTAAGTCTGTGGAAGTGGAAGGGAAGGAGGGAAGCAAGGTCACAATCAAATGCTCTCACAGCATTGCATATTATAATTTCAAATACTTCTGCAAGGAACCATGTAGAGACGAAGATATCCTAATAAAAAATAATAAAGAGGAAAAGAATGTTTCAAAAGGGAGATACCGCATCCAGGATGAAGGACACACATTCTTTGTGACAATTACTGATCTGACAAGTAATGATTCAGGCCAATACCTGTGCGGAGTAGACAGACCTGGTGTTGACACGTTCACTAACGTACATCTAAAAGTTTTAAATGGTGAGTTTATTCACAAAAATATTACTAACATTTGCAAGTGTCCATATTTCTTAGCAGACAAACTGTTTTAAAATTAAAAGTATATGTTATTGTATTTTGTTTTATCCCCGCTAACTACATTATAAGTATGCATAGAGTGTGTGAAACAAGATGACTCATTGAACTTATGATCTTGAGTTATTCATAATGTGCTGCTCCACCATTTCCCTCTGACACCAACACCACCACAAAGCTACGGAGCAGAATACTCCTACCTCTACTCCTACTGATGCTACTATGACAACAGGTAAGACCTGGTGGGGGCATGAGACAACATGTGAATACAGATCAACTCATTCAATGTCTCCCTTGTCCATTGATTAATTCTTTCTTTAATTCTCTCTTTCTTTCTTTCTTTCTTTTTTATTTTATTTATGAAGGTACACAGGAGGCAAATACAAATGATTCAACCCATGGTAAGCATGAGACCAACTGTGAGAGAAAGATAGTAAGCACTGTCCCATTATAACTATAACATGTGTCCCCTTGTCCTCTCCTGCCCAGGTAAACTGATATATATCGGAGTAGGACTCGGAGCTGCTTCGGTACTGTTTGCACTTGTTTATAGTATTATTCACCAGACTACGAAACAGAGGAACCAGGACATCCAATGGTATGACACAGTCTCACATGAGCATATCCAAGTTACAGTAAAATATGACAGCTTATTGTCTCCGCCAGGCCGAAAGGCATGGCCCAGACAATGTTTTGCCCCCTGTCCGTCTAGGGGGGCTCTTTATACTGACCTTGATGATTGGGTGGCGACATTTGTTTCACAAGATTTTCTTGTCACTTGCAGGGGAGGCCACGCGGAAGCCGTCGTCTTCTCCCCATCTTCGTCTTCTCAACCCTGACTCTGACAACACCACATCAGCCAATCAGCATCTGGACGTGGCCTGTGACATCAGTGGCGTCTCCTCAACTTTGAACGAGAACGCAGACACAGAAGTCATGATCAACCCTATCTATGGCTCATCATCATCACCACCCATTCAGCACCAAGACAACAGCAGCATCTACACCAACCTCATCCCGCCTTCAGAGTCTCAAGTCAAACTGGACCGCGGCGTCTCTATGCCCTTAACCAAAGAGACTGATGGCATCTTGTACTCCACTGTCGCCTTTGAAAACACAGCACACCACAGCGCTGTAACGCTGGATACAGAATCTACAGTACTGCTACAGAACCATTACCTCCACACTGAGAACGATTTACATGTTTGATATGTTTCCCTGTGTTTGATGGTCCCTTTTTCAGTCCAGATCATGTCTACTTAGAACCAGAATCAGGATCATTTCATTCGTCGCACCAAATTCTGGGCCCTGGGGACAAGGATTCACTGTGGGCCCCCTCTTCATGGGGGCGTTTCAAGGGGCCCTAGTAACTCAGTCCCAACATATTGCTGTGTCTACCGCTCTCCTTAGCACTGTATTGCCCCCGCCAGGCCGAAGGTGAGGCAGAGACAGTTTTTGCAGTCTGTCTCACACACACACACACGCACGCACGCACGCACGCACGCACGCACGCACGCACGCACGCACGCACACACACACACACACACCCACACACACACACACACACACACGAACACACGCACACAATTATTATAGAAAAGGTGCATTTATACTTTATTTCTGTAATCTTGTGTTCAAGTGCTCAATAAATAATTTAAAAAGCTAAAATATATTAAACTTGTATTGCGTGTTTATGTTCCCCAGATATGAACCCTAACCAGCTGAGTTAACCCTAACCATGACCTTTCCTCTAGCTCAAATGTCAACTTTTAGTTAATTTAACGCTTTTGCTGTTGTTTACATCGAGTCTGGCACTTTAGTAAAGGAAAGTCAGAATACAATGTTGTGAGTTATTTTAGACCAAGACATACATACATACATACATACATACATACGGTACATACATACATACATACATACATACATACCGGTACATACATACATACATACATACATACTCCAGTCATGGGAACACTATTGATAAGTTATTCATTTTTTCCCACACCAGACTTATATGCATATTGCCTACACCTATAATATGCAAAACATCTACAGGAGATTCTATAGTATGCATTCAGTTTCCCCTATGGACATAAATTACTGTAAGTAATAACATAATAATAGTAAGGGAGGATATTAGCGTACTGCAATGAACTGCATTGACATGAAAGTGACTGATTCAGTCTAGTCTAGTGTGATTATGCCCTGACAACTTGGGGTGAGCAGTCAAGCCGAATTTCATTCCATAAACTGAGGATCATGTATGATGGCAGAATACAAAAACATTATGAATAAAATCCCCCCTTCCACTTTCAATCAATAAGTTAGGTGCATTAGTGCTGCAGTGGTCTGAGAGAGAGAGCAAGCTGAAAACACGTACCTTTAGCTACCATTCACACTAATCAGGCAAACAGATACATTTATTTTGAAAAGCTGCTGACCCTGTTTTGTATTCAAAACTCAGATATTGCTTTGGAGTTCTTTTGAAAAGATTTGGTCTTCTCTAACAGTGGTTAATTCAACACGGATTACAGGCGTTGATCTTGACGTGACGAACTGTGGTGCAGTTCGGTTGTATTCTGCCTACATGCGCAGGTGGCAGCTATAATGAGGAAGAGTGACACGGATGGATGTACTTCAAAGAGAAAAAGAAGAAAAATGAGTGAGAGTGAGAGAGAGAAAGAGAGAGATGAACTTGCTTCTCTACTGTTACATGTTTCGGAGTTCACTATAACTTCACATTTCAGATACAGCTTCACATTCACAGGAAAACACATTGAGATTATTGGAACAGTTATACATTGCAAAGACAACATCGAACAACATGAGAGAATTATTAAAACTCATCCTCCTCTTACTACCAGGTGAGTTGCTTTGGCTATGGCTACTCTACATCAGGTAATGTTGGAGTTAGTTTGAAATGACTGTTGGATTTCAGCATAATGAAATGGATTGATAATGAACTTGAGGATAGGAAACAGATTAAAAAACAAAGCAGCCACTCACTTACAGTAGCATAATGTTAACTTCTTGTCAAATATGTATATTGTCTTGTATTTTCCGGTAAAATCATACTGTATGCATAAACGGCATTGTTATCAATACAAAGCACAGAGATTGCAGGTGAATTTATAATTATGAAATGTTGAATGTCTTCTATTCTTTATGACAGGCTGGGTGAGTTCATTCTCCGTGACAGGATGCAAAGATCGAACTGTCATCATTAATTGCAAATACCAGACACACCACCAGAATAAGGAAAAATATCTGTGCACAGGGCCTTCACGGTCTCTAAGTTGTGAAGACAAAATAAGATCTGCAAAGAAACACACGTGGGAAAGGAGAGAGAGATTCTCTCTATATGACCACCCCGAGGAGAATTACTTCTCAGTGATTATCAGGGAATTAAATGAAAAAGATCAGGAAACTTCACACTGGTGTGCAGTGAACATTCGTGGAGTTCCTGACAATTACATTGAACTGAATATCAACTTACAGACAGGTAGGGCACGTCTCAGTCATTACACTCTAATCAATAAGTCCCATGTACTAATCTTTCAATAAATGTCTCAAAAGAGAACACCAGCACTCACGGAACAGTCCTTTAAGGCACTTTTATTTTTATGAGTTAAGTTGGCATGGTATGCTGCAGAGCAGCCAGCAATAGTCGGGGGCCTTAGGGAATGGTAATTTCGTGCTAATCAGTCTAAAAGCGCCACATTTTGCCCAGATGTAGCCCATGCATGCTCTAATGATTTAGCTAGGTCGCCCGAGTCGGCAACCTTCGGGGTCGCCACAGCGGCCAAATCAAGTTGGGCTCCCATCGACTTTCTATACAGGAGGAAAATATTTAAGTAGGATGTGAGGGGTCTAACTATAGGGGTTTGTCACTTTTCACAGTTTTGTGGGCGTTTTCTGGGGCCATTTGTAACCCAAGGAATGTTTTTTGTGTAAAACAAATGCTTGCAATGGATTCAGCATCATGTGACATACCCCTAGTTAGACCCCTCCCATCCTACTTAAATACCCAGAAAAAAATGTTTTTCTGGGTATTTTCCTCCTGTATAGAAAGTCGATGGGAGCCCAACTTGATTTGTCTGCTGTGGCGACCCCGAAGGTCGCCGACTCGGGCGCCCTAGCTAAATCATTAGAGCATGCGCTGGGCTACATCTGGGCAAAATTTGGCGCTTTTAGACTGATTAGCACGAGAAAACCCTAAGGCCTCCGACTACAACGTACATGTTTCGGAGTTAAGCCGTCATCAGCGTTGTGTACTAATCTCATGCACGCAATAATAAATTAAAACGAAATGTCTCATGAACATCTTCAGGTATGACGGAAATCTAGAAATAAATGTGTATGTAGTTTCAAATTATATTTGTTTCTTCTGTTATTTCACAAAGTCAACTTGTGTTCCCTGTAAACCTCCTGGCAGGTCGTTTTTGTCTGGCATCAATGAGGGAGACTGCTTACTTTGGAAGTTCCCTCACCATTGAGTGCAAATACCCAAGTAGCGAACAAGGAAGCATTGGATATTTCTGCAAAGCAGATAACTTTCACTGTAAACATTTGATATCATCCACAACCACAACAAATCTTACAAACACCACGAAGTATACTCTGTCAGAGGATGAGAAAGGAACCTACACAGTGACTATTTCCCAACTGACTCAGGAGGATGCAGGAACATATTGGTGTGCTATGCAAAGACAAATGCAAGAAGGGAACTATATTGCACAATTAACCGAGGTGCACTTGACTATTGCCAGTAAGTATCAATAAGATTTGACTCATGCTATATACTATGCTAAACCATTATTGTGGATTGTTTGACACAATACCGGGGGGGAGTTATTTTGATAACTCTTAGTTATTTTGTAATTGTGTTGTTTCAGACTGGAGTAACATTGAGCCTAAGGAACTAAATAAGAATGTTGGGGAGGGGGCCCAGTTCCAGTGTGACTATCCAGACAACCATATGGAATATGAGAAATTCCTCTGTAAAGGGGAGAACCCTTTCACCTGTGAAAAGATCATCAGTACAACACAACTGAATCAAGTTAAAAACATAGGCAGGAGGTTGTCGCTGAGGGATAATGGCAGACAGAAGTACTACACTGTTCACATCCGCAACCTGAGTTCAGATGACTCCGGAATCTACTGGTGCAGCTCCAGTAGAATATTCTACACCAAATTCCACCTCTCTGTGGGTAAGTACAAACAGTACATAAATAAATGTCATTCTTTAAACCCCAGACAATTGTATATTTATACATTTATGATATCATATATAGCATGACAAAGTTATATCACATGTATACTTACACAATAGTTAAAGTATACTAACTTGATACAACACTATTAATACTGATGTCAGGTAAAGAAATGTACAATATTCCCTGATCACTAATTATAGCGAAAAACTAAAATGTCTGGCTGGAACAATCAGAACTTTGAAGACTCAAATGTTTAGGCTTTCAAGTTAATACCCAAATTCAGGAACGTCAGGTTACTCAATGGCAGAGCAAGCAAAACTCATATGGCCAAATCACTATGAGGACAGTATGTATATACTGTATATACACACCACCAGGCTAACAGGTGTTAGGTGAATAAGTATATAGGGTTTAGTTGGTTAAATTAACACAGGGGAGTGCACCTGTGTCCCATAACCAAAAGGTCACCAGTTTGATACCATGTATCAAAATAGAAAAGATTTGCCAAAATATAACTAAAATATAGGCTTTTGAAGAGATGTTGGTAATTACAGTAAATCATACAGATTACGGTAATTTAATAAGACCACTGAAGGAGTGCTCAGTCCTTATTAAAACTATCTAGCTAACCCAAACCCTAACCCGTTGAATGGGAAATCAACACAGGTTTTTAGAAATGTAATTAGAGGACAAATCCCTTGAGATGCATCATCTCGTCTTCCAGGGAGTCCTAGGTGACACAGATAACACTGATGAGGACAGGTAGGGAAGCAGGAGATACAGAAAGGAGTGGGAGGCACTGGCACAGCTGTGACACTGAAGAACTGCTGATACATGGCCATAGCTGAGCGTTAAGAGGAGTAGTGATATGAAATTAACTTATGAAGAGATATCTATCTTATATATCTGTGTGCGTATCTGTGTGACACTTGTTTTTGCCCAAGTGGGAAACCCCAGGACATCTAAAACGGCACACGTTCCAAAACCAACCTCACCACCAGACCCAAAATCAGCATCCACTACAACCTCATCAGCAGCAGCACCTTCTTCACCTACAGCCTCCATCTCCACTCCTGTAGAATCCTCAACATCTACATCCCCATCCTTTGCATCTAAATCCCAAAGTGGTGATTACACTTTCTCATCTCGGAACCCATTTGGTAAAAAAAATGAAAAGGACATCCTTGGTTTTTACCTCTGGGGGCACCACTTCCTTTTTTTGGTAGAAACAGGAACTGTACATAAAATAACTAAAAACAAATTATAACCCTGACTGAGTGTCATGGACATGGTCCATGTTAAATTAACACCTTTGTTGTTTCTTTGCTGCAGACATCTCTATATATGTGGCTGCTGTGTCTGTAAGCCTGGCTGTGTTGCTCGTTCTCACTGCACTCGTAATTTACAAACATAAAGTAAACAAGGCACAAGGTAAGAGAAGAAAAGCTACCAGTAAGTTCACAATTCACAAGACAGTAGCATTAATTGCTCAAAATAACATTACATGCGTGTAAAGAAACACACACGCACCCACGCATGCAGAAAGAGATCCGTATTTTACCGACACAGTGCTTCTTGTTATTAGTTCCTCTTTCTACATGACTTTCAAGAAAACACTTTTGCTTTACTTGTGAGGTTGAATGTGGTCACTGTGTTGGCCTTTACACCACCATCACATTATTGAGCACTCTGTATTGTTGCACAATCCAACTTTCATGCCTCTTACTGTATGTTCAATTCTATCATGGCAGCAGATACTTTACAGTTATAAGCCATTCAAGCAGTATCAATTTGTTAACAGTTTTATGTGCCATACAAATGCAATATGAATAATGATCATAGTCATATTGTGTTCTATTACAGGAGCTCAAGTATCAATCGGTCAGACATTAAATGCTGGAAACAACACAGGGGTATGTGTAAGTGTGTGTGTGTGTGTGTGTGTGTGTGTGTGTGTGTGTGTGTGTGTGTGTGTGTGTGTGTGTGTGTGTGTGTGTGTGTGTGTGTGTGTGTGTGTGTGTGTGTGTGTGTGTGTGCTTACAGTTTGTTACAACTTTGTTATAACCTAGATCCTATCATATCATACTGTATCTCTAATCTCCCCTCTCCTCTCCAGGCTACCCAGACAGACCATGACTATGAGGAGGTACAGGAGCGCCCCCAGCAGTCAGACTCGGGAACTGCACACCCCTCCATTTATTCCTATGTCAGCTTTCCTACAACAACTCCTTCAGAACCAAACTACGCCACCATCAGTTTCCTCAACATTCCATCTCCTGCCAATGAGGGTTCTGTTAATATCTCATCAGAGGGAACCTGTGAATATTCCACTATCAGTCACAGTCACACAGCATAGAGAACACTCATCCAGGATACCCTGAGACTTAATAAGCTACCTTTCTTTTGACCCCACTGGTTTACTTTGCCAGATGTCCTCTTTTTATCTGTCATTCTGTGTTCATGTTAACTTGCAACATCTGACTATTTTACATTCAGCATGTAAAAAAAGCATGTTCCCCAAATAAATGTTATAGCTAATTATTAAAAAGTCTGTGCTATTTAATTCCCTGGACCTGGTCAATTAACACTTTGCCCAGGTTGTGGAAAGCTCATAGAATCTATGACATAGTAGTTACACTTACCAGTGTTAATTTAGGCCTATAAGTCTGAGTGTATAAATATGTGAATGTTTTTCTCAATTAATTAAAAATACAGGTCCACATTAGAAACAAGCTCCATTGGGCTGTACAAATTGCAAACTGTTAATCAATCAATCAGTCAATCAATCAGTCCAAACTGTTAATCAATCAATCCAAACTGTTAATCAATCAATCAATCAATCAATCAATCAATCAATCAGGCTATGTAAAAGAGAGAGGGGATCAGCCAAATTCGTCATTATTATTATATTGCATTATTCATTTAAAATAAGTCTGACAACTATGATCCTGCCTGGTGAAATAGACCTACATGATGTGTAACTCCATAGGCCTACATGACAGGCATTGTACTGGACCAATGAAAGGAGCAATAGCAAAAGGAGGAGCCACACAATCTCCGGCGGAGGCTGGATGTCGCCTGACCGGATGATGACAGAAGTTAGTCTAATGTAGTTTTTGCATTCTGTATTACCAAGTAACACGTTATTTAACGCAGGGGTGACTGTGGTCTTGACTGTGAATACTAATTTACCCAATCAAATAGACTTACACGGCGGCCGCGAAGAGCAACAGGTCCAACTTTTGGTTTTGGTGGAAAGGAAGAGATCCAGATCCAGCTGTCTCTTCTTCACCGGGGCACTGAACCGACCACCGAGGAGGACAGACAGGAGAGCCCGCTGGGCCGAGGTGCCGCGATGGGGAACCGGGGGATGGAAGACCTCATTCCCCTCATCAACAAGCTCCAGGACGCCTTCAGCTCCATCGGGCAGAGCGTCAATTTAGACCTGCCGCAAATAGCGGTTGTCGGCGGCCAGAGCGCAGGGAAGAGCTCTGTCTTGGAAAATTTCGTTGGGAGGTTGTATAATTTATTATGCACTGGGAATCAATGGGGGGGATCAATAATGTTTAGTTTTTTACTATGCATGTGTTTGAACACTTCTTCCTTGGTTGCAAACTGCGACTGCTCTTGCGTAAAAGTCGCCAGCTAAGCAGCCTGGTTGCGTTTACGCGGACAGTCCGTCCATGTAGCGGCTTCTCTCATCGTTCGGTTTTTTCCAACGAATTATTTCCGTTCGTGAGCTCACTGAGCTGTGGTATTCACGAACACATGTTACGCGCTTTCTTTTTACGCTGACGCGGTCGACAGTCACAGTGTGTGTGTGTGTGTGTGTGTGTGTGTGTGTGTGTGTGTGTGTGAGTGTGAGAGAGAGAGAGAGAGAGAGAGAGAGAGAGAGAGAGAGAGAGAGAGAGAAAGTCGAAAAGTCAGGGGAGGGGGTTTTGACCCTTTAGAAATGCCAGGCATCGAATTTGCGTTTTTTTTAGCCTACATAAAAGGAGTCATTTCCACCTGTTGCTCTCATTTGTTTATTCAGCCAGTGTTTACTTAATCAAATTCAGTATCACAGCTAACAAAATATGACTATAATATAGTCAAATTTATTCAAATAATACCAATGTTTCTGGTTGACATTGGCACATTCATTCAGGTTTTTTCGTCTCACTCATGTCACTTTGTCTGCTGACCTCACTCAGCAACGAAATAAAAATAAACAAAAATAAAAATAAAACAATTGACACGAGGCAAGCAGTGATCGCCCCGTGATGTGCACAGCAATGTTGTTTCAAATGCACTACATTGCAGGTGCTTTTTGAGAGTAAAAAACTAAAAAAGAAGAAGACATGTGTGACATGCATGATCTGGACAGATTGCACTAGGAAATGTGCCAATCTCAACCCAAAACAACAGTATGACTTGTTTGTGTGATGTGTGAATAATGACTTGATGTAGGCCACAGTCAAGCATAGTACAGGGTTCAAAGTAAAGTAAGCATAAAGTGCACACATTGATTTTGTATTGCTCATTACAACCTGTCAAACATTTACACTCCTTGAGAAAGACTTGGGTTGTAATTGTAAATACGCCTTTCACAGGCCTTGCCAGGTCAGGACAATGTCCTACTTTCATTTCTGAGTCATATCAAAGATTGTTGGAGTGGTTCAATACTGTCATTGTCTGCACCCATGAATTATGTGTTTCACTTTTAGGCCTAGTCCAGTGCAGTATCAATGTGATGGAATCCCACAGTTTGACTTTACCCAACACGTTAAAAGCAAGTGGGATGAATAGGCAGTTGTTAAAGGACAACTCCACCCTAAATCACTTCTAGGCTCATTTTCCTACTTATATTGATCCAAAATGACTGTCCATGAGGTCTATTAGGCAGAAATGCCCCTGTTGTCCAGTTTCCCCAGCAGAACCCAGCAGCTCTCATAGCATAGAGTGGAGCCTATAAGCCTATCGCTATTACGCTATTTGTTGCGTTTCATTGCGTTAACATTCATGTTTTTATTTTTCATGAATGTTACTAGTTGTCATTACAAACAAATCCATGCCATCGTTGTCCCACAAAAGCCATCACACTCTGCTAAATAGATGTTATGCTTGTATGTGTTTTACCAAGTCCCGGAAAAGATGCCCTGTGATTGGCCAATACGGTCCCTTTGATTGGCAGTTGTGCCGAACGCTCACCCCAAAACATTATTTATGAGATTGTGGTGGCTTGTGTGGGACAACCAAGGCATGGATGTGTTTGTATTGACAAATAGTAACACATTCATGAAAAAAGAAACGCAACAAACAGTGTAAAAATGATAGGCTTATAGGTTCCACTCTATGCTATGAGAGCTGCTGGGGAAACTGGCCCACTGGAGTATGTGTGCCTAATAGACCCCATGGACAGTCATTTTGGATCAATATAAGTAGGAAAATTAGCCTAGAAGTGATTTAGGGCGGAGTTGTCCTTTAAGCACTTGAACTCTTTATCGACTGTCCACCAGCGGTCTAGACTCTATACCGCTTTTACTGTAAAAGTGAAACCAAGCTTGCAGTCATATTTTATTTATCTGTGCCATGTGACCCAGGGCCATGCAGTCAGACAGAGACAGAGAACCCACAGGTGTGGGTTTCAAGAAAACAACCTTGTCCTTTGGACGCTGTGCTGCTGTGGGCCTAATCTATTTAGCCTTGTTGGCTTTTAATGTATCATAGAACTACTTAACCACTTTCAACCTTGTGTCCCTATTTTGGACATTATTCCACACATTTCTAAATCTTTCCAAAAATAATGAAAATAGCCAATCTACAAGCTAACATCATGTTGCATCACAATGCATTTTGAGCTTATAGATCCTTTTTCCTTTGCTATTTGAAGTACAACAAAGTGTAATAGGGCAGCTTACATACATTAAGTGGATAAGTAGTCTACAGGTGGTCCATTGCTTAAGAGTGAGTACCAAGTTCACACAGTAACATCCTCTGTGTTAATTTGTACCCCTACAGGTCCATTGGGTTACATTTGTACACTCTCCGTGTTACAAATGGATAAATTAACACTGAGGATTTTACTGTAAACTTTCCAAAGCCAATAATTTTCAAAACACTTTAAAAAAAAGTGTTTTGAAAATGATTGGCTTTGGAAAGTCATCAACAGCATTCCCTATATTGCCTAGGGCCTAAGCAATATAGGGAATGTTGTTGATGGCTGAATGTTTTTCTCATTGCCTTTGTCCCCGCGTCTCCCTAGTGGAGACAGTGGCAGCATTGATGGGTTGTCATGAGTGATGTCACCAGCTGCAGTGTGTATATGACACGCTGGCTTCCAGAAGGAGCTACTGACTTCGTTTCTTCATGTTTGTTTATTGTTTCTTGTTTTTTTTTTACCCCGGTGTATGAGATGAAAACTCTTCTATTCTCTTGTGAGGTGTATTGTTGTTAGTATTCCTGTTGTGCTTTCCAGTAAGTCAGAGGAAGAGGTGAGGAACGTACGTACAGCCATCACTGTTGTGCAACATCCTGCCTGCCCTGTCAGCAGTGTGCGTGTGCGTGTGCGTGTGCGTGTGCGTGTGCGTGTGTGTGTGTGTGTGTGTGTGTGTGTGTGTGTGTGTGTGCGCGCGCGTGCGTGCGTGCGTGCGTGCATGCATGCGTGTGTGTGTGTGTGTGTGTGTGTGCGCGTGCGTGTGTGTGTGTGTGTGTGTGTGTGTGTTTGCACGCACTCACACGTGTTCAACTGAAACTACACACTAGACACTTCGCCGTTTGTTTCTCATAGCCTTGTTGATCTGTAAAGCATCCAGACATCATTTATCAATGGCCAGACTTTCTCATTGCCCGAGGAGATGTATGGCCAACCACATGGAAATGAATCATGGTTCAGTGAAAGGGCATTTTCATTATTCCATTTCTCCTCTTGTCTTCTTTGTCAAGACTTGTTAATACTGTGTATTTGGTTGGAATAGTTTACTATCAGAACTGTCACATCTTGTCCATGTCCCGACGGGTAATGCTTGTCTTTTTTGTTGATTGACTCTCAGCTCTGACATCACTGTGATGTCATGGGAACCAAATCCCATTTATTGCCATATATGGAGATCCCTGTGATGCCAGGGGAACCAAATCCCTTTTATGCCCACATTTGGAGATATGGAGATCCCTGTGATTCCAGGGGAACCAAGTCCCTTTTATGCCCATATTGTGAATGCTAATAATCACTGTGATGTCAGGGGAACCAAATCCCATTTATTGCCATATATGGAGATCCCTGTTATGCCAGGGGAACCAAATCCCTTTGGTCAGATGGCCAAGACATGGCGCGACTTCGCCCTTTAGGGCGAGGTCGCTTTTTGCCATTAAGCATCTTACTGGTTATGTAATCTTTATGCATCTCGAGTTGAGAATAAAGGCAAAGTGTCATTTGAGTGTCAGTTACATCAGGACAAAACTAATAGATTGAAATGTTAATAATTCCATGGCCATTGGTACTGTAGCTCTTTTACCGTTTGATAAAATTACATCACAGTTACGGTCTGAAATGTGCTGCTGTTTTTACAAATTGAGTGAAGTAAAATCACAAAATTAGATATCCCAGTCCCACAACTATCATATCTGGTGTCAATACTTATATCTGTGTGTGTGTGTGTGTGTGTGTGTGTGTGTGTGTGTGTGTGTGTGTGTGTGTGTGTGTGTGTGTGTGTGTGTGTGTGTTTGTGTGCCTCACAGAGACTTCTTGCCGAGAGGAAGTGGTATTGTCACCCGTCGCCCCCTTATTCTACAACTGGTCAACAATAAAGCAGGCAAGTACATACACAGACCACTTTACTGTAATTGCAAAGATGAGGCCATGCACACATACACTTAAAAGCTTTCAAAGTGAGAAAAAGGAAGAACATTCATGTGCTTATTATTTAACTTATGTACGTAGAGTATCTCTCCCTCTATCTATCTAAATTATGTCTTTCTCTCTCTTTCTCTGTTTCTGTGTCTGTCTCCCTCTCTCCCGCTCTCTCTCTTTGTCTCTTTGTCTCTCTTGCACACAAGCTCATGTGCAATCTTATATAAACAGTCAAAGTGTATTACACCAAATTTACTGGTCATCTGGCCCAACTATACAAGTGGGCCTGTGCCCCCGTTTTAGGAATCCTTCAGTAGCACCGGCCGACAGAGCAGAGAGACATCACACGATTGATTGGCCCACACTGGCCTAGTAGCCCAATCAAAGGCTACTGTGGCCCAGGAGTCCCACCCAAACATAACATCTGATAAAAGCCCACAACACGCCGCTGCCTCGACACGCTGTGGGCTTGTAGATCTACTATGTTCAGTTTGCACAGGTTGTCAACCTCACAGGTTGAGAGGTTGTGACCGATGTCACCCTTGTGTGTCACCTAGTCCACACCTATTTCAGACCACAGCACGTTTCACCGTGGCTGCTGCACAGTGGTAGTGGAGAAGTTGAACCTTCCTCAACTTTGCCAGGAAACATTGGTCAACTGACCAAAAAGAACCCGGAAGTGAAATACCACTGCTGGTGTGAAATCATTAACAAGCTGCAACATGCTCAAGATGCCTGTAAAGTCTGACTTGTACTAATCCAACAAATCACCCTTAAGGCTTTGCTGCAACTCACAGCGCTCACCACTGTCTCCCACTTCACATACCATCCACATACCATTGATACCATCCCTGCCCCACCCCTCTCATCCCGTCTATAACCCTTTTCATGTGTCTCCTTCCATCCCTGGCTAAGCCTAATTTATACACTACTTTGTCACACTATCAGTGACAAAAAGTCCCACCGAATTATGATTGATGCCTATTTCTGTCTCTCCTTGTAGAGTACGCTGAGTTCCTG